>NC_090175.1:15566362-15673862 GCF_024679245.1 Pseudorasbora parva | reverse complement strand
CTCAAACACTCACTCAAACACTCACTCAAACACTCACTCAAACACTCACTCAAACACTCACACTCACTCACTCAAACTCACTCACTCACCCACCCACTCACTCAGACACTCACTCAGACACTCACTCAGACACTCACTCAGACACTCACTCAGACACTCACTCAGACACTCACTCAGACACTCACTCACTCAGACACTCACTCACTCAGACACTCACTCACACTCACACACTCACTCACACACTCACTCACACACTCACTCACTCACACACTCACTCACTCACACACTCACACACTCAGTCACACACTCAGTCACTCTCACTCTCACTCTCACACACACTCACTCACTCACTCACTCACTCACACACTCACTCACACACTCACTCACACACTCACTCACACACTCACTCACACACTCACTCACACACTCACTCACACACTCACTCACACACTCTCACACTCACTCACTCACTCACTCACTCACTCACTCACTCACTCACTCACTCACTCACTCACTCACTCACTCACTCACTCACTCACTCACTCACTCACTCACTCACTCACTCACTCACTCACTCACTCACTCACTCACTCACTCACTCACTCACTCACTCACTCACTCACTCACTCACACACTGCATTGATTATTACATCAACAACATTTACAGCATCTTTTTATTATAAAGATCGATGAAGATGCAACATTGTTAACATTAAAGTTATGCTCTTCTTGTATTTAGCCCTGAGGTATTCCTTACTATCATAGTCAAATGTGACTGTACACCTTAACTATTTTTCAATTAAATAAATGTTCTATATTTTAGTTTAGAAATATTTAGTGAATATTTTGAGGTATTTTTGAGATTTCTTGGTACTAAATACTATTTGTGCAATAATTATGGGCCAATTAATGACCACTTCAAATATTTTTCTTCTAATATTTCTATTATTAATATTACAATTAGTAAGCCTGTATGGCTCTTTATTAAATAATAGTCTAGTTGCTCAAAGTATTGCAGATCTTAACTGCTTACATATTTGTAGGTTTTACATTTTAATACATGTTTAGACATGGTCAAATACTAGATTTCTTTAAATGTGAAATTTTAAAATATTAAAATGCTCATTTTCACATTTTTAATTATTCCTGTGATAGCAAAGCTGTTTTTTATACCAGTCTTCCTTGTCACATGATCCTTTAGAAACCATTCTAATGCTGCTCAAGAGACATTTCTTATAACTATGTAGAAAATCGTTGTGCTGCTTAAGATGTTTGTGAAAATGTATCTTTTTTCCAATTGATGTGTTCTTGCTAAATAAACATATTACTAATAAATAATCATAGTAATGATCCTGATAAACAAGCAGAATCTTTAAAATCAGTCATTTATCAGGCTCTACTGGACTGCAAACTGCATATAAATACTTCCCACACTGCCCTCTATTCCCATGTTCCCATTTTTTCCCTTTTCCCAGTCTGTGCCTTCCTCTCCTTTCAAGGTGATGATAAAGGAGAACTCATGCACCAGAGATTTCTCGCCCGCTAACCAACTTGACAGAGCACATCATCTCAGTCTGCGGTGATCGTGCAAGACCTGCAACTCTATGACCATGTGTCCTCTACGGTCCCCCGGTGCTGATTATTAGCAGCGCCGTTACAGAGTGAGACAGATGTGTTCACTTCCTCTCCGTTACAGACAACTCAACACAAACCTACTGGATGCACAAGACAAACATTCGATAATACATTCGATTTTTTGATTTTCTGAAGAAAAGGAGCGCTTGCCTATATGCAATACTCAATGTTCCTTTGGGAGCGTCTTCAAAGACCGGCAGTTTTATACCAAGGGGTTGATATTTAGTCATTTGAAAATTGTATAACTGTAACCACTTTGCGGTCTTTATTTATTTTTGCTACTTTTCAAAATCCTTTTATATATAGATTTGATAGTTTTACTCTTGTTCTATCATATCTCGTTCAATCTATATTTAAAAAATATTTAATACATTTTAATAAAAAGTTATGAACATTTTGTGTAATTTAGTTGTCTTTCACAAACAAAAGTACAAAGTAACAAAAGTTTTTGTTGTTTTTTTGTTGGTTTAACTTAAAAAAGTAATTAACCTGATTAATTAACCTGGTTGCCTTAAAATTTTGAGTTTACTGAAATTAAAAATTTGAGTTGATACAATGAAGGAAATTTGTTTAATAAATAGAAACTCAAAATAATATTGTATCTGAACCACATAAAAAAAAGATAAATCATGAAAACAGCACTATTTGGCATGTTTCACTGCGTCATCAGAAATAAAACACACACAATTACCCAATATGCTTACAAAATCTTTTAATAATATTTTAATAAAGGTTGTTGAATCTCAAAAAATGTTCATTGTATTAACTCAATTTTAATTTCAATTAACTAAAAATTAAGGCAACCAGGTAACTTTTTTTCTAAATATTTTTTTACAGTGTAGCAAAACTATGTTAAACATTGATGAGAATTAAAACAATATTTACATACATACATACACAACTATTATTATTATTATTATTACTATTATTATTAACAATAAATGTTTTTTGAGCATCAAATCAGAATGATTTCTGAAGGATCATGTGACACTGAAGCTTTACATCACAGGAATAAATTCCTTTTTTTTTTAATTATAGAAAACAGTTATTTTAAATTGAACTAAAACAATCAAATTACTTTTCCAAAATGTTTTCCCAAAGTTGGTTTCTATCATTATAGGCAGTTTTTATTACAATGATTTAATGTCAAGTGTTTGTTCTTTAAATAAGTTTAGTTATATTTATTTAATGCTATAAAAACAGGGGGTGTGACGTCACTATTGACAGTTAAGATCGATATTTTTTTACGGTCTATGATGTATTTAGGGTATATAAAATCTAGCTGTGAAACTTCCCTTAGCAAGACATTCATTTTATTCCAATAATGTTTCAAATTGCATTTCCAGCACAGAAGGATATATATTGTTATAAAAATCTATAATTTGAGATGTACTGGAAATGTTCAGTAAAAAAAACCTCCTGACCAGAATTCTCCTGTGATGCATGTAAACGGTTAAAACACTTTTTCCACTCTCACTAGTCCACAGAGCCAAAATAGTGTATACACAGCTACTCTCACAAGACAAAAGAGCCTACTCTCATGTGTATATGATATTATGGCCATAGATATGGTGCTAAACTGCCTCTGGGCCTCTAGGGTCTCACACAGGGCCTTATGTACACTGCTCCAACTGAACAGAGCTGGAAATATAAGAGTCTGATGCCATCAGGGAATTACATCATTCAATTGTTTTCATCCCTATAGGCTCAATAAATGACTAAGCAAAGCATGCAAATAATATCCACAGCAGTGTGACAGACAAAGTTGCACTGGCATGACTGGTAGTCAAAGAACTGACCTGTAAGTACATAGTCGTAGTGGTTGACGTTGTTCAGTTTGATCCCTTCATACAGTACGTGAAGCTCATCTGCCGTCAAGACTTGTCCCTTCCAGTGAGAGTAACCTGGGTAATGACAGATCACAGGTCACACACACATAGAAATCACACCTTAAAATCCAGTGCTGATGCAGTGTCTGCTGATGAGTCCTTTGTGAAGTTCGAGACACTATGAGAATGAAGATCTCATTCGGATCTCGGGTCACATGACATGTGTCTCTACTCTCGCATGTGTCTGGATTACGGACAAAAGCCCCAGAGTTTCGTCAGAGACCGTTGCTGCTGCCGCGGGAGCCGTGATGTCACAATTCAGGTGAGTCACAGAGCTGGTCACATGGCAGGTTTCTTGTTGCTAAGGAACAGAGGAAAGCCTGAGGGGCTGGATGAAAAAGACGCATCATTGTAGACCTGATGTGTGTGTTTTGGGGAGAAGATGACTGCGAAGGGGAATCTGTGATAAGACGGGTGTCTGTCGTCATCATTTCCTGCTGCCGCAACTCTGCAATGCCTCTCCGCTGGAACCACAGAGCTCTCTAATCCCAAACACTTCACCCGCACGTATCATGCAGATACTCGATTTCACAGCGAATCACGATCAGGGAAAGCATTCAGAAGCTGCCGCGTGAGGTACGCGCTGTTTCTACCCATAAGGCTTTGCAGCGCCTACTGATGTTCTGAACAGAGATAAAGCTCTGGATGTCACAACCTGCAAATATATTTACAAGGTCAAACGATAAAGTCCTAGTGGAAAGGTCCAGTTTGCAGATCACCTCGCTCCCACAGGTAGAAGGTACTTTTTGTGATGTATATAATACTGCTTTTCCCCTATTGTGCCTGTAGGATCATAACACATTTAGATGCTGATTAACAATAAATGATAAGAGGATAATGTCCAGGGTTTACCATCAAGAATTTCAATGTAAATAAAAGAAAACTGAGTGCTCAGTATCTGTACATTAACTAGACAAAGGTCAAAGTTAATGCCCTCTATAGCTAATGAGTGAACAGAACTCAAAAATGACATCTTCCCTTCCCTTAAAAACCCACAGGTAATTTACAGGCTAACTGAGCCAACTACTGGGCAATAAGAAAGACTACAATACAAAAATGTAAGTATACATTGATAATGATACAGCAATATGTTTAAATGTATACTTTTATTCAACAAGGATGAATTTAATGGATCAAGTATCAAAGTAAAGTCTTTTAAGCTGCAAGAAAAATCACTTTCAAATAAATGCTGTTATAAATGTTATAAATAAATGTTTCTTGAGCAGAAAATCGGCATACTAGGATGAATTCGGAAGGATCATGTGACACTGAAGTAATGATTACCATCACAGGAATAAATTACACTTTAAAATATTGTATTTCACAATATTGCTGATATCATACATCTATATCCTTCAAAATAAAAAATAGGGCCATTAAACTACCAAAAAACTGAGAGAGAGAGAGAGAGAGAGAGAGAGAGAGAGAGAGAGAGAGAGAGAGAGAGAGATCAAAATTATTTAATCTCCCAGAGACTGTAATAATTTACAAATGTACAGTTTGAAAAAAAAAATCTATAACAGGCTAGTATATTATATACATGTTTTTTTTGTTTGTTTGTTTTTGCCAATATGCTGAATTAATCTCTGAAGCAACAGAAAGGAGATGACAGCTAAAAAGACGGCCAAATCTCTAGTCTAGTGTACCTTCTGATTCTGAGAGTGGCTAATACTTACAGCACCAAATGAATAATTTATCACAAACACAATCAGCATCCTTTTTCAGAAGGTTTGCCCCTTCAAAATGACCGTCCACTTATTCTAAACCAGTTACCCATGATTTCAATTATCCATGTGCTGAAGACTCATTCCACAAACAAATTTGATCACAGGCGTAAACCACCAACTACTTACACTACTTTAACTACAGATCCCTACGAGAGCCACCGGTCACTTGGTTAGCTGTGCTAACAATGGCGACTGGTTTGGGAATGCTAAGTAAGCCAGAGGTGCATTAGTCTCTGCCCCTCCATCTATAGACTTAAATGGCTTTAAAAACCAAACTCAAGTGGATAAAGACTATGTTACAGCCCTGAGGAGGAGAAAGCAGCAGAGCAGAGCAGGAGGCCAGTCGCGGGGCAATAGCCTAAGTAGGTTGTGCCACATGTTGTTTAGACTACTGATCCGAGACCTAGGGTTATTCTAACTTATGGGCTTTGAAATTAGATGCGTTTATGAGAAACTTGTCCAGAAACAGTGTTTGGGAAATTTTGCAGTGTCAGACAAGCATGTGACACTAGTGCTGTAGTACTCGAGTCCGGTCTCAGGATGTTTTTCTATTGTCTCGGACTTGTGTTGGACTCGGTATTTGTACATGGACTTGGCCAAATGTTCTAGTTGGTCTCGACCAAGTCCAGCAATATATGCTTTTTTTCTTCTCAAAACAAAAGCATAATAAACCGCACGTTATTAATTTAATTCACAATCCATTGACATTGGTTGCATTGGTTGGTATATGCCCGGCTCCGAACATAAGGGTTAGCCTATGCATTCGAGTCTTTTTAAGAGGTTAGAAAGCAGCGCTGAAAGTTCAATCGTATTTTCCTTGTCATTGAGATATAAATTTGTTGTTTAGAGATGGGAACAGAAATGTGCTATTTTTTGTGACACCTGTACTACTTGTTATGAGACTAGATGAAACTATTACACTATAATAAAATGAAAATGTTGGACTTCAGATTTACAGCTATATAGATTTTTTTTAACATTGAATGTTTTGCTGTTCTGTCTGTCTCATTTGGACTCTGTCTTGACATTGACTCAAACCTCTTTGGACTCGGTCTCGACTAGTCCTGGTCTTGGACTCAACAAAGGTGGACTTGACTACAGCCCTGTGTGACACCTGGGTCACCAGAGCAAACATTTATAGCACTTTATTAATTCTATATTCATTATATTAATAGCACTCTCTCACACAGACTTCTCTAAAAGGACAGTTCACAAAAAAACTTAACTCATGATCAATTGTAAATTAATACAGCCAGGAGATTTCAAGCTGCAAAAATTATTATAAAAGTAGCCTATATGAATCATGCGCTAAGTTCCAAGTCATCAAGCTGTGGTTACATTAGCAAAACATTATCAGTAGTGTAGCGATGTGTGAAGCACAGCTCACACTGAAGTCACTGTGGCTTTCAGTTGGTCAATGCAGCAAATTTGTAGCCTGACGTGGTCATACTCAATTCTATTCAGAATATGAGTCTGATCTGCTCCATTGGGCTGTGATTATGGGGTGTGTTTCAACCGAACCAGGAAAGACCTCAATTGGATAGAGCTACAACCAATCAGAGCAACGAAGTGACGCATTGTCAAATGTCAACAGAACTCGACTGCCCTGTGTTGCCAAGTCTGCGTTTTTTTCCGCGGGTTGTTTTCTATGTCCGCGGGTTGAAGTGACTATTATGTGATATATAGACCCATGAATGCGAATTTTAGCAGGTAACCTAGCCAAAATAACACACATTTTACCCCCAGTCGTGATTTATGAAAAAATCATTCAGACCTATTTGGTGAACCAGCTGGTTTATTGAAAGGATTCAACCCAAAAGAGCAATTTATGAATCGGAAAAGAATCTCTTGAACTTGCTTCAATAGACTTGGAAAATAAGTTTGCGATTCAAGTAAGAAAGAAAGTCATACCGGTGGAACAACATTAGGAAGAGTAAATGAAGAACTAAGAGCTTGGAACAGCATGTCTAAATGCAAGTGAATATTTTGCTCTTGTAAGCAGAAAGTTCTCAGTTAAAATATAACAGGACATGTTTTAAAGAAGCAGAATTCAAGTGCCCAATCCAAAGAGATGAAAACACATTACAAAAGTCCTACTCTACTGAAGGACATGGATCAGTGGTCTGTTTAACGGCTACCAAATACACTTACACGCACACACTCAGTTCAAAACGAACCATCAAAACATGTGAATGCAATATGCTTAAGCATTTGAATGAAGCATCTGTTTCTGTCTTCTCACTAAGAGGTCAAGGGGCACTACAGTGCATTTGCAAATGAAAATTACTCTGTGAATGTGAAAATGCATTTGGGCGCACCGAAACAAGAGACATCCAAGCGATCGATACTCCATACCATCAGGATACAAATTCTCTAGTGCCTCTAAACTTATGCAAATTATGTTACACACAACAAACTGTTGAACATGGCAACCGATGTTAACAAGCATTACAAATCACAATGTATTTTTAATCCCGTTCATTAGCTGATCAAGTCAGTGCAGCCGTTTTTTGGGGCTGCGTGTCAGGTTAACTGAAAATATTAAAGGGGGGGGGGGGGGGGGTGAAATGCTGTTTCATGCATACTGAGCTTTTTACACTGTTAAAGACTTGGATTCCCATCCTAAACATAGACAAAGTTTCAAAAACTAATGTTGGACGTTTGATGGAGTATTTCTGTGTTAAAAATACTCCTTCCAGTTAATAGATCGGAAGGTCCTTGTATGGGCTGTACGGGCTGTTCTCCCGGTAGGGTGCGAACGCGCGTGACTAGAGCGAGAGAGGAAATGCACGCCCATAAACACTCACTCAGGTGCAGATCCAGTCGTCATTATAGTCAGTGCCGCGCTCCACTTTATTCCTATGGGTGACGTCGAGCGACTTCAACGCTTCAGCACAGCATTCCGGGAAGGCAGCGCTGCATTTGAACCGATTTGAACGCAGAAATGACGGGAAGCTTCACAACATCGCTTCAGTCGCGTCGCAAAGTGGATCTCCACCGTTCACTGCTGTCAGGACTTCACCAAATCATACCAAAGAAGTGTGTTTTTGACAGAGCGGTCCCAGCGATAAAGGTTTGATCCTGCTTTGGAAGCAGCCGGTGAGTAAAACTGCTTCAAATGTCTGTGCTGTTGGCTACCGTCGCGTGAGTAAACATCAGTAAACGACACGATCGCGTGCTTCGTCATTCAAATGCGCTAACGGACTCCATTGTTGTTCTCTGTATAACGTTACACTAGTCTGATGTGCAAAACTGTTTTGCTTGCTACTGCTAAGGTTTATTCGCATACAATAGTCCATAAACCGAATCATGTCCTCATAAACTGCGAGTAAAGACACAAATGTTGACAGGCCACTAAATACAGTACATACCACAGAGACGGACGTCCTGCTGTTGCTGTTTCTCCTGTTCAATTTATTTCAGCCTCCGAATGATTCTGGATCATATATCTATTAGCTGAGCTCAATAGCCATGAGTTTCTCCACGCTTGAGGACATCACCGCTTTGTGCGCGATCGTCATTCTTTAGCTCCGCCCACACGATACGCCTCCAGGCGCTCGTTTTTTTCCGGAAAGACTCGGTACAGCCTATATTTCTTTTATAAATATAATAAAACTAAAGACTTCTTGGAGATATGAAGGATGCAATACTACTCTATAGGTACTCAAGACTGACATGAGATTGACTGAAGCTGAGTGTTTCACCCCCCCTTTAACTTGAAAAGCACATTATCTAATGTTTATGAATTCTTTAGTGATTCTTTCCTCGGTGCCTATATGTGCATCTGCTGTATTGTGACATATTATCTGACTGTGCTGTTTAACACATTTTACCATGTCATAATCAATTTCACGTTATATCACAAATTATGCCATAATAGAGTAACACATTCTCATCAGGGCATGTGACAATTTCAATATTAATACAAGACATCATTTGGGAATCTTTATCCAAACACGTGAACCACATAACCGAACAAACCACTAACTTTGTTTCACGGTGACAAACTGTCATCCGAAAATCAGCAGAAAGTTTGAGTCAGCCTACCTGTGTGATTGGAGAACTGAACAGAGTTGATCGAGTCCACCTCAAACCCCATGACCTGACAAACAAAGACACATTCCAAACATGAAAACAAGTTCATTCAGAGAGTAACACACGCTCTAAAAGCAGTCATCACAAGTGTCTGTGATGGTATATAGAACCCTAACCCAAAATAGAACTGAAACAGTGGAACATTTAACCAGATTTACTTAAAGGAAGTGTATGTCATATTGTGGCCAAACTGGTACTGCAATCATTATTACCACAGTAAACCAGACAATTTGACAGGTATCTTGAGTTTGATTTTGTGAAAATCATGTTTCATTTATTTAAACATGGTGCAGCCTTTGTTCTTCATAAATAATAAAAAATATATATAAAGTAAGCAATAAACCGGGGTGGGAAGACCTGGCATGAGTTGTCGTCACAAAAGGCAAAATTGTAAACCAAAATACTCAAAATAATTAATTGGCTTGAGTAGGGTAAACTTAAATTAAACAATTTAGTTCAATTAAATTAGCTTTTGTAAGTATATAAAACTTGCTTTGTCTTTTGAGTTCACAAAACTGATACATTTTAAGTAATCTGAATGGGTTCATTTGTTTGAGTTTTATGAGCTTATTTCTTTGGGCTGAGATGTCTACCTCCCAGCATGCTTTGCTATGACAGTTTTTTTGTGTAAGATTAATGTTAAGTGGGAAATTTATTTTAATGTTTAGCTATGCTTATTTAGAAGAGTTTCTGTTGAGTTTTAAGGGGGGTTACAGTCATGGGGAGCACAAAGAAAATAATTTTTATGGAATACTGCAGTTTATTATGAATACTTTAGCAGTGCACATATTTCTTTTTTTATGCACATGCCCTCACAAAAACTTGCCCTCCCTCTTACAGCAACATCTCTTTTCCGATGACGTGTTTAATGGCACGAGGGGGGGACAACCTGTCACTTACATGAGATCAGCCAATAGCAAACCACAACCTTCCACCGTTTCAAGCCGACTTAAATGACATCTGCTTACTAGAAGTTGGTTGTCTCAGTCATATATTGAACGAAGTTAAAGGGGACATAAAAGGTTAGTTTAATTTACTATTAATAGTAGCAAGATTAGGATATAATAAACGTACAGATTTGGGGTCTCCCGGAGTCCAAACATAAAGAAAATTTCAAAAAATTAGGGTTAATGTAAAATAGCAGTCACTGCCAATGAAACACGGGGACTCAATCTTTAAAATGTATGATGCATGAGCGTGGGTTTTATACGGCTGGGAGAGCCGCTGAAGAAAAAAAAACATGTCACGATTTTGCAGGAATTGAGTCTCCCGGCTGTGACGTCAGTCTTGGAAACGTAAGGCAGCGCGAGCATGCAGAAGATGAAGGGCTCATAGGAAGACAGTCGATTTCTGGTGGCATGACAGCTGGAGCCATTCAAAAGCTAATGAGGCTGGTTTAATAGTTTGGACGCGGCTTGAACCCTCATGTCAAATGATCTTTCAAAAACCGAGATTAAATGACATCCGAATCATTTCTGGTGGTGATTAACGGCAGTGTCACTCACGGCAATGATGACAGCCGCCGTGTCGCTGGTCTCATTGCAATTAACGTGCCGGTGTTTTGGCAACACGAGCTTTATTAAGTTGCTGTGGCATATAAATGTATCCAAGTTACTATTATTAAAAGCATATGTTGTATTCGTTGCTCGCATATCGCTGCAACAAGCATCAAGAGGCCAAGTTCTGTGAATTAAATTAGTCTAGACTCGGGATAAGGGAAGTTCACTTAATTCTCTCTAAATTGCACAAGACTCCATGCAAATGAATACTGACCATGTGACCTTTCCTTTCTCCACCAGCATGCTGTCATGCACTAACATAACAATAATCCCGAGTGCATTGTCGTGCTGTGCCCGCCTCAGCTGCTCACCTGTAACGGGAAGGATGCAGATTTATTCCCAACATATCCTCTCACGACATGACTCTGAATCGACAGCACTCGGCATTCCATGTCGCGCGCAGTTAAAGTTGTTTTAAACGCTCCAGAATGTCACGCGATTGAGGGGCAGCGGTGAACCGGAGGGGTGATATTCTTCCCTTTTAAAAACCCAAATTAGGATCCGTGATGGCAAGTTCACTAGCCAGACAGAGAAATGAAGGACATTCACACAGGAGACGCTCATTGGCGAGCGCAACTACTCAGGCATCCTGAGGGGGCACCTAAAATTCACTGACATCACGACGACGCTCGTATAGCAGTGCTCGTGTCCGCTATTAGTAGAACCGCAGGCTATATTTGTCATGCATTCAGATAGAGATAAGAGGTGGCGAACGAAATTAACATTAATCCAAAGATCCTGGATAAATCCAGATTTCATTGGTATCAGCACATGCTGAATTTGTATGGCAGCTAAATATATACACGTACTGTCTGTCACGTATCTTTGAATAACAATAGTTTGTGCACTACTTAAGAAATTACATGTTATACAGCGATGTATTAGCCGAATAATGCGAAGTAGAATTGCGGAAGTGGGGTCCTTCAACAGAGAGACGCGCTCTAAATCCTCCAATCGCGAGCGTAGTCAGCGGTGACGTCAAGCCCTGATGTTAGACGTCACCGCTGTCGGCAACCTTTCACGTCTATCCGCTTCATTCTGAATTTGAATTGCGTCCATCCATGGAAAATGAATTCTGAAGGATAGCCTACTGTATAATATCTGCTGGCCCAAGTTAATTTATAGGGCTTCTAAATTATCACATTATACACAATCTTCTAGCTAGCCTATGTATGTATGCCTTTCTGCGTTGTTTGAGAGTTCAAACATTAAAATTTACTAATAGCCTATATATTTAGGCTTAATTATATTCCGGTATATACGTGTCTTTTTTCTGTTAAATCTTTACTGATTTTGAATGATTTAAAATAAATGTAAGAATAACTTTTATATTGTTACTATTTCAAGAAATGTAGCCCAGTATTAAAATATAATATTTCATGAACATTAACAGTGGGCTCCTGAATCAACTAAAGTTTACTTGATCTTTTTTTTTTTTATGGTGTAAAATAGCCTACATCAGGTAGCCTATTTGAGGAACGTTTATTTATTTAACTCTCAATCATATTGTGTTGTATTGCATTATATCTTTTGCCTTACTCATCTAGTATGCTCTATATTCTTATATCATATGAGCCACAATCAAATATATGATCAGACATAAAACACACTGTGAATGAAAAGGTTAATTTATTTTATATTGGGTGTAAAGATTCAATAAACTGTTCCATTTAAAGAGAACCAAATCTGACTATTACGTCATATATCAAGCTAGGGTCAACCCCAAATACTTAGTTAATATTTGTTGTAAAAAACACTATCCTACTTCATAGGCCGCTGAAGCTAAAATATTGTGACTCATATGCAAACTGCAAAGCCTCAGGTTAGAACACGACTATTTTTGGACAGGTGGGCCGGTAGCTTCAGGCTTTACAAACCTAGTTCATGTTTTTATCTTTGGCATGTTGCCTTACCTGACTTTGAATCTAGAAAACATAATGAGGTCAGAGCAGTTTGTCTGGCCTCAGTGAAAAGAGATAGACTGAGAGAACGTCACTCTATTCGCTAAAGTGCTATGAATTATTAAAAAAATATATGAATCATTTAAGAGCTATAGGGAAAATGTATTTAAAAAAGCAAACTGCAAGGGACTACCTCTAAAAGTCAACTTTTTTTATTTTTTCAGTTAAATTAGCCACTTTTCTCTTTGAGTAATTCCCCACAAGGAAGTTTTGTCCGATTTTGTATTCTGGGGACATTTTTCTGTACAATTTTGCCCAAAGTATAGCTACTTTAGTAAAAACACACACATCAGTTTACACACTTATACACTCCAATATTTAAAGTCGTTAAGGATGGTACCTTTATAACTATTGAAGGCCCACTGAAGTGCCTTGAGGGTGAGACATATCGAACAGCTCCTCCCCCTTTTTTAAAACAGCCAATAGCATTTTGTTTATATCACAGCTCGGCCAGAGCCGTTGAGCTCAGTAAGGCCGCCGCAGTTTCCTCCTAATCTCCTCCATATTGTTTTAAAATATAGCATTTTGTGCAGAATTTAAATGGGTCCAGTATTTTTTCTGGTATGCATCATCTCGGGCAAATGACCCACTCTGTGCTATCGCGTCTCTGGACTAGGGGACGCTGTGTGCAACACTAACATGAAACCAGACTTTATTCGCCACAATGGTAAGCATATTTACACTGTCTGAATCGTTCCCTATATCCCTATAATGCTCTATGTGCCATTCACCATGTAAGAATAGTAAGTATGTGAACAAGTGACAGCTTCAGCATCCATTTATAATGTAGGGGGCAGGACGCTTCAGATTCTCGAGAGCATTTGATTGGACAGAAAATCTGATGAGAAGCTGAAATGCAAAGTGATGTAATCAAAATTGGTCCCCATCTTTCTCATTTATCCTTATTGGCAGAAGTGAGGGACTGTAAGCTTTGAATGTTTATATCTTCTAAATGCAAATTTGTCATTGTCTTGGAACACGCTAGTTTATAGATGACAGTAGACTAACATATTCATTCTAAAAGCCAAAAAAAAAATTTTTTATTTCATGGGACTTTAATGAACAATCCTCTGGTTATTGTTCTGTTAATGGTTGCACTGCTGGTTTGATTAAACACATGGTTTTTGAAAACACAAAGTTAAACACAAAGATTTTGAAACTATAAATACCTCCAAATATTTGGCCTCTCAAGTTTTTCATTGGTCACGGTCTTGTTTCTGTCAGTCTGCTGAGTCAAAAGCAGTAGTCGTGACTGCACGAGAGAGGGAGGAATGGATTATAACCGAGCAATAATCGGTTCCTTTATCACACGACCATGTGAATCATCACTGCAACAGAGCCCACTTCACCCGTAACAATCGAGGAGGCGCTGACTCATGAACAGCTGCCTAAAATCCCGAACGAACATGCGTCATGCAGCGGTAGATGCGTGACGCATTGCAGCGTTTTAGTGACATCTGCTGGTGAGAAAGCAACATTGCAAGTATAAGTCTAAGAAAAACACTTATTCTAATGCAACAAACACACACGAACACACAGGGTAAAAAAAAAACAAAAAAAAAACACCACGACACAAGATACAGCTCTTAGAGCATGATGGAAAACTAACAAGGGTTCTCAGTTTTAGACTGATGTAATGGCACTCCCTTCGACACAGCATGTTAACTGTGTCACCCACAGCTATTCCCAAACAAATCCAATAATTTGTTGGTTTAATAACCATGAAGTTAAAAATACTAAAACATTTTATTACAGCTTGAATACACTTGCCATATCCTTCCATACTTGAGTGTACAACTTAATCATTAAGCTTTCAAACTATTTTTATATTATGTTTTTTACTCATACCTTTTCATATAAAGACCTAAGTATTTATTATTATTTTTAATTTAAAACTAAAAGGTCTAAAGGTGTTTCTGTTTGTGTGGGTTTCTTGTAGCAACAAAATGGCTTCCTGCAGGTTACTTACAACATTCGTTTTGATTGGATTGACAATATATTTCAAAATAAAACAGCCTCAATGCTTACTATTGTGCTTAAACAATAATAGATTATGCTAAAGCAACATTTCTTTTAATAATTTCACTCTTTCAAGAACTTTTTTCTTATTACAATCTATGAACAGCAAGACAGTTTTAACTCTAAACCTCACCAACATTCAAATGAATTTTCAGACATCAAAATATCTTCATTATTTTTAGCAAGACCTTTTTTTCTTTTATTAGAATCTCTGAACAGATTATTTTTTTACTTTAATATCAACACAAATAAAAAAGTTTGAAAGTATGTTTATCATAAAATAAGTTTTTTAATTGCATTTCAATGGATATTTTAATGGAGGGGGAAAACTCCTTAATGAATATAATTATATTTTTTTTTAACAAGACCCCCGCCTCCGTTTTTTGTTGTTGTTGTTTGTTTGTTTTAAACAAACTTTGAACAAATAGAAAATGTTAACTTTAAGTCCAACAAAAAAAAAAAAAAATGTAAACAATCAAAACAGAAGTTTTTGAAATGCATTTTAATGTTTTGTAATGAAATGAAACACCAATGTCTTTAATTAATATAATTTGTGGTATTTTTTTCAGCATTTGTTTTAAAAGAATTTCAGTCTTTTAACAAGACTTTTATTCTATTTATTACAATATCTGAGCCCCACAAAATTATCGAAATAAATGTTGACCTTTTTGTGCCTGGTGCTACTGCCTGACCTTCTAGTGTAACTGGACCTCAGAAGCCGAGCCAGTCCAGCATTACCTGATCCACAGCTGTAGAGACACGACAAAACGCTGCTGCACACCTGATCAGGTGTCACTTTGTGCTCAAAAGCAGGTGTGTCTGAGAGAGAGAGAGAGAGAGAGAGAGGAGAGAGAGAGAGAGAGAGAGAGAGAGAGAGAGAGAGAGAGAGAGAGAGAGAGAGAGAGAGAGAGAGAGAGAGAGAGACCAGAATAAGATATGAAGCCAGCTCTCTAGTCACCTTCAAATTAGCCCCTTCATTTCTCAATTTTTCCAAAGCTAATTTCACAGGCGGTCACTTGGATCTGGAGTCACTTGGAAAACTGTATTCTTCATTCTTTCTAACAAGGATTAAACAGACCGTGGGCCTTGGATTCCCATTCACAACGTCACCTTTTCACTTCCTAAGTAGATCGGTGTCTGTCGTGTCTCATTTGCCTCATTTCCCCAAGATGAGAGGATGAGAGAACAGAGTCATGGCTTCTCATTCCCAGACCACAGGAGAGACGGAGCGGCCGGTTTCAGAGGGAGGAAGCCGAGGGGAGAGGGTAAGGAAGCATGACGACAGGTATTTCATGTGTTTGCTGGTGTCCTTGTGTTTCAGACACTTTTAAATTAATATCAAGGTTGACAAGGTGGGTCTATCACATCAGCTGGCACATACTCTCTCTCTGGTGTCACTCCATCCATCATGCTCCTTTTTTTGTCATTACACCGTGTAAAAAATTAAATAATTAATATATTGTTTTAAATGAAAAACTAAAGGATCTAACGTTTTTATTTCTGTCTGCGTGGGTTTTTTGTGACAACAAAATGGCTTCCTACCTGTTACCTACACTAAACATTGGCTTTGATTCGGTGGACATTTTCGAAACAAAACATATTTTTATGTGTTATTTTTATAATATGCTACGCAATAATAGATTATGTTATAGGTACATTTCTTTTTTTCCAAGATATTTCAGTCTATTAACAAGATTCTTCCCCCATGGTGGCCATAGAGGGATGGACATGGTCAGAAACAATGCTCAGGTAGGCCGTGGCATTCAAACGATGCTCAATTGGCACTAAGGGGCCTAAAGTGTGCCAAAAAAATCATCCCCCACACCATTACACCACCACCACCGGCCTGCACAGTGGTAACAAGGCATGATGGATCCATGTTCTCATTCTGTTTATGCCAAATTCTGACTCTACCATCTGAATGTCTCAACAGAAATCGAGAATAATCAGACCAGGCAAGATTTTTCAACATTTTTCTTTAACTGTCCAATTTTGGTGAGCTTATGCAAATTGTAGAATCTTTTTTTGTAGTGGAGCTGGGTGCTACCCGGCGGGCTCTTCTGCTGTTGTAGCCCATCCGCCTCAAGATTGTGCGTGTTGTGGCTTCACAAATGCTTTGCTGCATACCTCGGTTGTAATGAGTGGTTATTTCAGTCAAAGTTGCTCTTCTTTCAGCTTGAATCAGTCGGCCCATTCTCCTCTGACCTCTCGCATCAACAAGGCATTTTAGCCCATACGAAAGTTGTTGCCTAATATTTATGTGAACCCGCGATAAACTACCTTTCAATAATTTGGATCGATTGTTTTTGCAAAGTAATGACAAAATACATTTATTCAAATTACCCATTAAATTGATTTTAAAAAGGTGACAGCAAAGAAATTTTATAAAAAATACAAATAAAATCCAAAAAATGCTGTTTATTGAACTTCTGTTTATCAAAGAATCCTTACAAAAAAATGTATCACGGTTTCTCACAAATATTCAGAAACAAAACAGTTTTCATTACTGATAATAATAAGAACCATTATTAATAATTGAGCAGCAAATCATCCTATTAGAATGATTTTTTTGAAGGATCGTGTGACACTGAAGACTGGAGTAATGATGCTGGAAATTCAGCTTTGACTAAACAGGAATAAATTACATTTTTAAAATATTTTCAAATAGAAAACAGTTTGTAATAATCTTGAATGAATGAATGAATGAATGAATGAATGAATGAATGAATGAATGAATGAATGAATGAATGAGGCATTTATATATGTACATCTGCACACCCAAAAGCGCTTTACACTCATGTCAGGGGTCTCTCCTCCTGATGCGAAGGCAGCCACAGTACAACGGCGCCAGTGCGCTCACCACACACCAGCTATAGGTGGAGAGGAGAGAGGGTGATGGAGCCAATTCAGTGGATGGGGATTATTAGGAGGCCATGATTGGTAAGGGCCAATCAAGGGAATTTGTTTAGGACACGCGGGTTACACCCCTACTCTTTACGAGAAGTGCTGTGGGAATTTTAACAACCACAGAGAGTCAGGACCTCGGTTTAAGGTCTCATCCAAAGGACGGTGCTATTTGACAGTACAGTGTCCCCATCACTATACTGGGGTGTTAGGACCCACACAGACCACAGGATGAGCGCCCCCTGCTGGCCTCACTAACACCTCTACCAGCAGCTACCTGGTTTTCCCAGTTGGTCTCCCATGCAGGTACTGACCAGGCTCAGCCCTGCTTAGCTTCAGTGGGAAACCAGTCTTGGGCTACAGGGTGATATGGCTGCTGGTGTATCATAATAATATTTCATTGTTTTTACAGTTTTATTGATCAAATTAATGCAGTCTTAGAGAGCATAATAGATTTCCTTTAAAAAAAAACATACCATAATATAATTCAAATATTTTTCTTAAGTTAGTCTTGTCCCCATCTTTCTCAGGATCTGGCAGAGGACGCCACTGAATCTGGAGCTCTTGAGCTGGTCTCTGTCACAGAAGAGGACCTTCCCATTGTAGAGACCCCTACCACTTTCAACGTGAGCTCATTCAGCAGTCAAAACAGCCATTCGAATCAATTCTACGATCCAGGCTCGCAGGACCCTCACGTCCCCGTCGAGCTGCCTGCTGTGGCGTCAGCTCCACTGCCTGTGTACAAAGCCCATAACATTCAGATCCCACCTAGCCCAGGAGTGCCCATCATCAAGGTCCAGCCCTTCTTGAATGGTAAGCAGGCGTCTCACTTTCTTGGCGTGTCAAATTTTGTGTAAGTAAAACCTGAATGGCTTCGGAGTGTGTGGTGTACATGGCCACCTCAGCTACTTGAGGTGTTAAAAGTGATCTAATCAGTCTTACTCCGCTGGCAGCGCTGGCCTTTAGCAGACTGATTGTATTCAATCACCTCATCTCTCTCTCTCTCTCTCTCTCTCTCTCTCTCTCTCTCTCTCTCTCTCTCTCTCTCTCTCTCTCTCTCTCTCTCTCTCTCTCTCTCACTCAGGAAAGGACCTGTCAAACTTGAAATCTTTGTGTTGGCCGTATGTGTCTCGCAGATTGCTGGCTCTGCTTATCATCATAGGCATTCTTATAGTCTTGATTCTGTCTCTAGGAATAGGTTTGGGAGGTAAGAGTGTGTGTATTTAAATTATATTTAAAATAAAATCAAACTGAAAGCAGTTATTTTAAATTGCATATAGACAATAGAAGTCAAAGAAAAGTCCCCATCATTTTGACATGCAAATAAGTGTGTGTGTGTGTGTGTGTGTGTACATGGGTATTACAACAAAAACATGGTTTATGAGGACACTTCCTGTGACCCAGTAAACCAAATAGCTTAAAAAAAAAACGAAATGGTAAAGTTTTCTGTGATGGGAAGGTTTAGGGGTGGGGGTAGTATGTACAGTTTGTACAGTATAAAAATCATTGCGCCTATGAAGAGCCCCCATAAACCACATATTCAATAATGTGTGCCTGTGTGTGTGTCTGTGTGAAGGCAAGTTAGTGTCTTGCTTACTAATGAAACTCATCTTGAGCAGTGGGAACTGTTAATGTTTAATGAGCTCCACCTATGACAACAGGTCACCGCTAACAGAAGGTTGTTTAAGTTCTCTTAGATAGGATTGTGTTTGTGTGTCTCACCATCATGCATTTTGAAAGCAGTGTCTTTTTCTCCAGTGGGTCTGGAGAGTTGCTCAGGGAAGTTCCACTGTGTGTCGTCGGCTCGGTGTATCAGCAGAAAAGCTGTGTGCGACGGAGTCCAGGACTGTGGAGATGGAGAAGATGAACTCAGCTGTGGTAAGATCGGCTTGTCTGTCTCTCGCAAATCAAAATGCACCCTTTTTAATGCACGTTACTGTGAAGGATTCATGTTATTCCAAAGAAGAAGAAGAAAAAAGTCAATCAACTTTGACTGACAACAACTGAGAGGATGTGATGAGTGCATGTGTAAACTACCCCAGATCTCTCTCTCTCTCTCTCTCTCTCTCTCTCTCTCTCTCTCTCTCTCTCTCTCTCTCTCTCTCTCAGTGCGTGTGAGTGGCAGAAGCTCTGTGCTGCAGGTGTTCAGTAAGGGCTCATGGAGGACTGTGTGCTCTGAAGGCTGGCATTCTCAGCTGGGCTCCTTAGCCTGCAGACAACTGGGATACAACAGGTACAAACAGAATCACAATGATCAGAATCACATCTTTCTAATGTGAAGAGGCAGATGGATTGATGATATATATATACACATAAAAGGATATATATATACATAAAAAAATATATATATTGTTCTAATAATTTACATTTCGATTTCTCCAGGGTTTTCACTCTTCTAGACCAAATCATTTA
The DNA here is from genome assembly GCF_024679245.1 of Pseudorasbora parva. Taxonomy (NCBI): domain Eukaryota; kingdom Metazoa; phylum Chordata; class Actinopteri; order Cypriniformes; family Gobionidae; genus Pseudorasbora; species Pseudorasbora parva. The sequence goes on along the minus strand of NC_090175.1, from coordinate 15,653,661 downwards.
TATTTATATAAGGATTAAGGATCAGTTTACTCACAATTTTCATCCAATAAAATATTCTAAATTCTAACTAGAAAATATATATTTATTAGGTCACACTTTAGATTAGGGTCCAATTCTCAATAGTAACCACAACTTTTCCCTCAATAAACTCCTAATTACTGCTTATTAATAGTTAAGGTAGTTGTTGAGTTTAGGAATTGGGAAGTTTTAAAGGGTTAGTTCACCCAAAAATGAAACTGATGTCATTAATGACTCCCCCTAATGTCGTTCCTCTCCCGTAAGACGTCCGTTCATCTTCAGACACAGTTTAAGATATTTTATATTTAGTCCGAGAGCGTATCTAAGTGTATGCACACTATACTGTCCATGTCCAGAAAGGAAATAAAAACATCATCAAAGTAAAAACATCAAAAAAACATCATCAATCCGCTGATTCATTACCGTTTGAATCTTTATTTGAGGTTTGAAAACAAACGCGGAAGAGAAGACAATGCTGAATAAAGTCTTAGTTTTTGTTATTTTTGGACCAAAATGTATTTGATGCTTCAAGAGATTCTAATGAACTAACTGATGTCACATATGGACTACTTTGATGATGTTTTTATTCCCTTTCTGGACATGGACAGTATAGTGTGCATACACTTAGATACACTGTTAGGCTAAACATAAAATATCTTAAACTGTGTTCTGAAGATGAATGGAGGTCTTACGGGGGAGGAACGACATTAGGGTGAGTAATTAATGACATCAATTTCATTTTTGGGTCAACTAACCCTTTAAGGGCTGTAGAATATGGCCGTGCAGAACATTAATATGTGCTTTTTAAGTATTAATAAACCGCCCATATCCTGCTAATAAGCAACTAGTTAATAGTGAGAATTGGACCCTAAAGTGGTACCATTTATTATACATTTATATAAATTATATTCATTAAAAATTTCCAGGGAATTTTTAGGATTTAAATTGTAAAATTTTTCATTAATCTCCAGGTCTAGAAATTACACTTTCATGTATCCAGGTTTTCCAAGACTGAACTTTTGGTTCTTCAAAAGAAAAAGAAAAAGCTTGTTTTTTAAAGCTTATTTCGTCCTATATTTGTAATTATTTGAAGTCATCTTTTGTCCCCTTGGATGTTCGCTAAAGTCCCCAAGTGGGAATCGAGGAATAGGAAATAACATTTCCCAATTGAACCATACACTTACATTCATTCTCTAAACTTTTCATTCTGAGTTTTTCATTGGGTTCTGCCAATTATAGTAGCAGCTATCAGCTATTGGTGTCTTACTCAGTGGGACAGTTTTGAAAGATCAGCCCATCAATTTGGGTTTTTGGGTCTGCAAATATGCAAAAAGCAGGGATTTCCCATTTTAAACAGAAATATGGTGATACTTTCCTTTTGTGTGTGTGTGTGTGTGTGTGTGTGTGTGTGTGTGTGTGTGTGTGTGTGTGTGTGTGTGTGTGTGTTTTCTTGCACTGTGTGGGTGTCTATGAATAATAATGTGCCTCTGTTCCCAATGGTCTCATTACCTGCATAGTTAATCCAATTAAAATCAGTCTGCCATTTAATGAAAGAAAGAAAAATCATTCCAAATGCTGTTTCACCTCAACTAGGTCAAGATGTTACATTTAACACAAGCAGTCTACATTCTATTCTAATTTTAGAGGTCTGTTCTTTTTGTTTGGCATCACAGTCTTTATTATGCATCTTGGCTCTTGAATTTAGTAGCTATTTTAGCCAAATAATGATTGATTAGTCTCTCAGACCACGTCTCCTTAAGAGAACTAATTAGCTTCAGCTAAAGTCAACAGATTTGATCTTTTCAGGAGTAACAGCTTATGAATGAAAGTAAATACGTGTGAAAGAGAGAGATAGCACTTGTGATGGTATATAACACTTAGAAAAAAGGTTCAGTGGATTTCTAATATATACACTGTAAAAAATTATTTAGAAAAAAAGTTACCTGGTTGCCTTAAAATGTTGAGTTTATTGAAATTAAAATTTTAAGTTAAAATTTAAGATTCGACAACCTTTATCAAAATATTATTAAAAGATTTTGTAAGCATATTGGGTAATTGTGTGTTTTATTTCTGATGATGCAGTGAAACATGCCAAATTATGCTTTTTTTCATGATTTATCAAAATTTTGATGTGGTTCAGATACAATAATATTTTGAGTTTCTATTTATTAAACAAATGTCCTTCATTGTATCAACTCAAATTTTTAATTTCAATAAACTCAACATTTTAAGGCAACCAGGTTACTTACTTTTTTAAGTTAAACCAACAAAAACCAACAACATTTTTTTACAGTGTAGAACCCTAAAGAACACTTTATGTCAAAAAGGCTCTATATAAGAAGAAATATCTGTATTTTATATAGTACTTTATTTAACAGGCTATTACATTTTTTTTCTAGTGATAAAGTATGTTTAAATAATACAATTTAATTTAATAATAAATGAATTTAAACAAAATGAAATAAAACTAAATCCGTAAAATTGTTCCAATGATAGAAACCCCTAAAAGGTTCTAAATATGAAGTTAGTCAATACATAAATTAATGTTTAATAAAGAAACCTTATTGTAAAGTGCTACCGTAATTCCTCTTTTGTTCTTCTCTCGCTCTAATTTGTAGCTATGTGAACACAACTGCCATTCCCTTCTCCTCCATTGAAGCAGTATTTCAGAATAATCTAGTGGCTCTCGATGTCAGCCAAACAGCCCTTCAAGACACCTCCAAGATCCACAACTCTTCATACGTAAGGTAAACCTTCTTTAATACACCCGCATGCAAAAGCAACCAAATGTACCTTGCAAAAAAAAAAAGCATTAGTTTAAAAAAGAGTGACTGAAATGCTCATTTGTAAGCTTAAGAGACCACAGCTTTAGAGACCAAGCGCTAACAACATTGTAATAAATGTGGTCTCTTAAGCTTACAAATGAGCATTTCAGTCACTCTTTTTTTCAGGCCTACATTAAATAGACTCAAGCCTGAGGAGGAAGTATTTAGGCCAAAGACTGTCAAATGAGATCAGTCCAGTGACTGATGGATGACATGGCAGATTGTTCAATGCTGACTCCAAACAATCGGAAGTATCTCTGTAGATGTAGTGAAGCAGTCAGGACTGTGTTTGTGAGATATCTTACCTTCAGATATATAATCTGCAGCCGGATCTCACGAAAAATGCGTATAAATAGTATGAGTGTGCAATGTCGTGGAATGTATACGCCAAAACTCATTTTGGCGTGCATATGATACGCTGTTTTTTGCGTGCATATGATACGCATTTTATGGCGTATTATACATACGAACCCCCCACCCCACTACCCTAAACCTACTCAAGAGAGCGTGTCATATACGCCATAAAGTGCTTATCATATGCACGCGAAAAACAGCGTATCATATGCACGCCAAAATGAGTTTTGGCGTATACATTCCACGACAATGACTCCATGCTGCAAGTGACACTCAGTCAATTCGCTTTTTAGAATAAAATGGAGGCGTATAAATTAAACTAGAACGGTTTTATGTGTAGTTCAGACCTATTGAAGCCACTAAAGTGCATTTTCTATTATTCCAGAAAGACGACCTGCAGTTCTGGTCTAGTGACTGCTGTCAAATGTATAGGTGAGTGGAAGATATTAATCTTAAAAAGATACGTTTAATTGTTGTAGTTTAAGTAGCTATACTTGTTTGAGACTCTCATGAAAGTTAAGATTTCATGTCTTCATCTTGGCAATATTGTGACAATATTTAGTCAGTAATCAGGTAGAAATCCCTGAATCTTTAACGACCACGAGACAACAGCTGTAGCGCATGCATAGTAAACACACTCACAATCACTCGGCCTCCTCACTTCAACGCCACGGCAACACCCTAGCATTGTGTCAGTGACTTTGCATAAGCAAACTTCAAAAAAATAAAAAAATAAAATTTGTTTGTGTGTTGTTGTGTAGATTGTGGTTCGAGGCCAGCCGCCCGTAGTCGTATTGTGGGAGGAAACGAGTCCAGGCTCGGGCAGGTCCCATGGCAGGTCAGCCTACATTACCAGAACCAGCATCTCTGTGGAGGATCAGTTATCAGTGAGCACTGGATACTCACTGCTGCCCACTGTGTGTATGGGTGAGCAGAACACACACACACACACACACACACACACACACACACACACACACACACACACACACACACACACACACACACACACAGGTTTATGGTGGTCTAGTGCTGTCCAAACTGGTTTATGCTGGTTCTGTGCTGGTCCAGGATTGTTTATGATGGTTCTGTGCTTGTCCAGACTGGTTTATTGTGGTCTAGTGCTGTCCAAACTGGTTTATACTGGTTCTGTGCTGGTCCAGACTGGTTTATGATGGGGTAGTGCCAGTCTATCACTCTTAGAAGAAAAGTTTAGAACCTTAAAAGGTTCTATCGGCGCTACGTAGTTAAGACCCCTAAAAGGTTCACTACAAAAATTGCTTTTCTTACTTAGTATTTTTGTCTTGTTTCTAGTCCAAACATCTAAACATTCGTAAAACAAAAAGTATTTACTAGACAAGCAAAAGTAATTGTCTTATTTGGGGGAAAAATAACTAAAAAATAAGAGAGTTTTTGCTAAGATAAGAAATGCATTTTTTTCTTTGATAAGAAATGCATTTTTTTTCAGTGTTCTATATAGAACCCTTGCCAAAAGGGTTCCTTCTTGTCATTATAGAACCCTTTTAGCATAAAAGGGTCTTTGGAGTAGACTCGACTATACTTCTATATATAACATTTTAAGGGTTCCAAATAGCGCCGATAGAACCTTTTCTTCTAAGGTCATTCATCTGGTGATGATCTGGTGCTGGTCCAGACTGGTCTTTAGTGGTTCTGTGCTGATCCAGACTTGTTTATGAAGGTCTAGTGCTGGTCCAGACTTGTTTATGAAGGCTTAGTACTGGTCCAGACTTGTTTATGAAGGTCTAGTGCTGGTCCAGACTTGTTTCTGAAGGTCTAGTGCTGGTCCAGACTAGTTTATAATGGTATAGTGCTGGTCCAGACTGGTTTATACTGGTTCTGTGCTGGTCCAGACTGGTTTATACTGGTTCTATGCTGGTTCAGACTTGTTTATGAAGGTCTAGTGCTGGTCCATACTTGTTTATGAAGGCTTAGTACTGGTCCAGACTTGTTTATGAAGGTCTAGTGCTGGTCCAGACTGGTTTATACTGTTCTGGTCTGATCCAGACTGCTTTATAATGGCATAGTGTTGGTCCATAAAATTGATCATAGAACAATTACTACCAATAGACTACGATCAGCGTAGGCTTATAATGTTTTTGGGAAACGCAGCCTAGACTGGTTTATACCAGCTCTGAACTGATCCAGACTGGTTTGTGATGGTCTGGTGCTCCTCAAGATTCATTTATACTGGTTCTGTGCTGGTCCAGACTGGTTTATGATGATCTGGTGCTGGTGTTCACTGTTTTATGCTAGTTGGATACTGTTCCAGGCTGGTTCTGTGCAGATTCATACTGAATTATGATGGTCTGGTGCTGGTCCAGCCTAGTTTATACTGGTTATGTGCTGGTCTTGACTGATTTATTCTTGGCTTATGCTGATCAAGACTGGTTTATATCAATTCAGTACCGTTCCAGACTAGTTTGTGATGGTCTGGTGCTAGGCTGTTTGATTCTGGAGCTGTGCCGATCCAGACGTATTTATGCTGGTACAGACTGGATTATTCCAGCTCTCTGCTGGTTCAGATTGTTTATTATACTGGTCCAGCAGTTTATACTGGTTCTGGGCTAATCCAGATAAGTTTATGATGGTCCAGTACTTACGTTTGTGATTCTTCTTTTTCCAAAGTTTTGCTCAGCCAGTGTTATGGACAGTGTATGCTGGGATCATAAACCAGCCATTGAGTGTATCTGGAGCTCACTCTGTGGAGAAGATCATCTACCACGCCAACTTCAGGCCAGAAGGACTTAGCTACAACATAGCACTAATAAAGCTTAAACTTCCTCTGTTTTTCAACGGTAAGAATTAGCTTTTTGTCACTGGCTGAAATTTGTAAAATAGATATTTAGATGGTTTTAAAAGCATGATTTTAACAAAACATTTCTCCTTTTTTTTGCCCCAGATCAAGTAGCCCCCATCTGTTTGCCTAGTTACGGCGAGACCTTTAAGGATGGACAGATGTGTTTGATCTCAGGCTGGGGAGCCACAGTGGATGATGGTGAGTTTGGATCCATGAGCTGTTAGTACATTTTTAAGGACATTTAATGAATGAATATATATATATATATATATATATTTGTGAGCTCCTGATTGACTGTTACATTTCTGCAAATGCCTGTGTAAACAAGTTTCATAAATTTGTATGAATGTTGATGGCTAGTTTGTTTTGTATTTTTGGAGTTGACTCTTCAGAATGCACATGTATGTGTTGTGCAGGAGAGGCCAGTGTGTCTCTACATGTCACTCAGGTCCCGTTACTGTCCAGCAGACAATGCCACAGAGGAGAGAGGGGTCTGACCTCTTGGAACACCTGTGCAGGATACTTGGAGGGTGGTGCTGGAACATGTCAGGTATTGCATCTGTGTCATCACAATAAACTTCAATAGCCATTATTGAATCAAGTACACTTGAATGTATTTGCACTTTAGTTTAATCTCTAGTCTTCTGTCTGTAGGGCGACAGCGGAGGGCCGCTGGCCTGTCAGGGGTCCGGGTGGACATTGGTGGGGACAGCCAGCTGGGCTAAGAGCTGTGGACAAAAAAACAAACCGGGCGTTTACACTAGTATATCTGAAGCTCTTACATGGATTCAGCAACAAATGGAGGTAAAGAACTGATTTTTCTTACAAAATAAAAAAGCTGAGAAGTTGGAATTCAGTTGAGATACTGTAAGTTGTAACTCACCAAAGATCAAAGTACATTTTTTACATTATTATTAATGATAAAGGGCAGCTTGACATTTGTTGTTCTAAATTTAAATATATTTTTTTCATTCATTTAATTTAATTTTCTTTAATTTAACCTTAAATAATAGTTTAGTTCATGAACAAATATAGCATTGTTGCTAGTTTATTCCAAGCAACAGAAGCTCATACTTAAAATATTTTTTCCCAAACTTTGTTAAGACTCAATGAACATTGAGATAACAGGTAATTTAAGAAAATATTATAGTGAACTTTTGTATTGGATAAGCTGAGAGACAAATAAAGAGTTAACCCACTGATTGACTCATAAATACAACAGTACCAGTTGATTTTGAAGTGAAAAAAATGAATTACACTCAATAGCATATAAAAATGTATCAGACAATATATTCAACACATTATAGGCCTACCAGAGAAATTTCTTTCACACAAACATAAAGCAATGTAACACCAGTGAAATGTGTAAATCAACATAATTGCTTAAATGTAAATTAAAGGTAATTAAGTTTTTCAATGTGGTGGGAAGCTCACCATGTTCACATTTAATCAGCTTTTGACCTTGGAAGTACTTTTCTGGCTTTTTATATTTCCAAAAAGCAAGTATTAACAATAATCATGAGCATATTATTATTTTTTGCCTAATCTAAGTCCTGTCTGTGAAACTGGGCCATGGAGTAAGTAAATAACTGTAAATTACACAATTTAGTTCCCTAGAGAGTAACGAAGCCTGGGGGAGTGACATTCAGTTACAAGATGGCAGTTGAACTTTATTCTCATTGGATAATTTACACTCATTTTTCCTAGCTGTCTTGATTGATCATTGGTAAGTCTGTTTGTGCTGATGAATAACTAACAGACTTCCAGATCCCCAGGGTCTTTTTGACCTTTGAAATGTTTTTTGGAACACTAGAGTCATCTAGTGGTGATTGCATTGTATTGCTCTGCACCTTCTCAACCTCTCCACAGACCCAATATAGAGACCATTCACTCGATTTGTTTAGCATATCATTTTATCCCCAGCCTTACACTGGATTTTAATTCCATGCTCAAATCTTATACAGTCTTATTTTTACTGGTGTTATTTGTACAATTAGAAATGCAAATAAAAGTTTTAATTGAATTGAATGTATTTTTTAACAGAAAGAAGAGGATCAAGGTCATTGAGCAACTCATGTTGGACAACAAGCTTCAGCTGACTCTGATATTTCATATGGCAATCATACACAGTGGGGCAAAAAGTATTTAGTCATCCACCAATTGTGCAAGGTCTCCCACTTAAAAAGATGAGAGAGGCCTGTACTTTTCATCATAGGTACACTTCAACTATGAGAGACAGAATGAGAAAAAAAATCCAGAAAATCACATTGTCTGATTTTTAAAGAATTTATTTGCAAATTATGCTTGAAATTAAGTATTTGTTCACCTACAAAAAAAGCAAGATTTCTGGCTATCACAGACCTGTAACTTCTTCTTTAAGAGGCTCCTCTGTCCTCCACTCTTTACCTGCATTAATGGCACCTGTTTGAACTCATTATCAGTATAAAAGACACCTGTCCACAACCTCAAACTCCACTATGGCCAAGACCAAAGAGCTGTCAAAGGACACATGACACAAAATTGTAAACCTGCACCAGGCTGGGAAGACTGAATCTGCAATGGGTAAGCAGCTTGGTGTGAAGAAATCAACTGTGGGAGCAATTATTAGAAAATAGAAGACATACAAAACCACTGATAATCTCCTTCGATCTGGGGCTCCCCGGAAGCTCCCCGTGGGGTCAAAGTGATCACAAGAACGGTGAGCAAAAATCCTAGAACCACACAGGGCGACCTAGTGAATGACCTGCAGAGAGCTGGGACCAAAGTAACAAATACTACCATCAGTAACACACTTAGCCATCAGGGACTCAAATCCTGCAGTGCCAGGCGTGTCCCCCTGCTTAAGCCAGTACATGTCCAGGCCCATCTGAAGTTTGCTAGAGAGCATTTGGATGATCCAGAAGAGGATTGGGAGAATGTTATATGGTCAGATGAAACCAAAATTGAACTTTTTGGTAAAAACTCAACTTGTTGTGTTTGGAAGAGAAAGAATGCACCATACCTACTGTGAAACATGGGGGTGGAAACATCATGCTTTGGGGCTGTTTTTCTGCAAAGGGACCAGGACGACTGATCCGTATAAAGGACAGAATGAATGGGGCCATGTATCGTGAGATTTTGAGTAAAAACCTCCTTCCATCAGCAAGGGCATTGAAGATGAAACGTGGCTGGGTCTTTCAGCATGACAGTGATCCCAAACACACTGCCCGGGCAACGAAGGAGTGGCTTCGTAAAAAGCATTTCAAGGTCCTGGAGGCCTAGCCAGTCTCCAGATCTCAACCCCAGAGAAAATCTTTGGAGGGAGTTGAAAATCCGTGTTGCCCAGCGATAGCCGCAAAACATCACCACTCTAGAGGAGATCTGCATTGAGGAATGGGCCAAACTTCCAGCAACTGTGTGTAAAAACCTTGTGGTGATTTACAGAAAACGTTTGACCTCTGTCATTGCCAACAAATAGTATATATAAAAACTATTGAGATTAACTTTTGTTATTGACCAAATACTTATTTTCCACCATAATTTGCAAATAAATTATTTTAAAAAAATCAGACAATGTGATTTTCTGGATTTCTCATAGTTGAAGTGTACCTATGATGAAAATTACAGGCCTCTCTCATCTTTTAAAGTCAGAGAACTTGGTGGCTGACTAAATACTTTTTTGCCCCACTGTGTATATATATATGTATATATATATATATATATATATATATATATATATATATATATATAGATATAGATATAGATATATAGATATAGATATAGATATATTATATATATATATATATATATAAATGTGTATACACCTGTCTCATTACTATGACATGATTCTTCTTCATAAGCTATGTTGGTTTGATTCTATTGGCCAGAAAATACAGCAAAATACATATTTTTAAATAGTAAATTAAACAGTTTATTTGTAAAATGCTATTTATTGTACTTTTATTGATTATTTAGGTCCAAATAATTACCATTTTATAATTTATTTATCCATGCAAGTCGAAACATTTTAGTGCATATATTTTTGTATGTAAGGCCAAATGTTCACACGTAACGTGATGCATTTACCATTCTTATTAAATGTATTAATGTTATTAAGATATTTACTGTATTAAAAGGATGTTCTTAAGGGTCTGTTTACATGACACCATTTTGAGCTAAAAACTTTTTATGCGATTTGACAGTTTATTTACATGACAAGAATGTTTTGAAAACAATAGAATTATTGTCTTTGTGAAAACTACAAAAACGGCAATTTGTGAAAATGGCGATGTCATGCCCATGCGTATTAAATGTTCAGTCTATAGGTGCGTAGTGTTTCTTTACAAAATGGCATCGCACAGCTACTGGCCTGGCAGCGGAATACAGCATTTCTAGTTTTGTTTGTGGATCCATGTATATCCATAAACAAATACATGGATCTCGATGGTTTTGACGAGAAGGAAAACAAGTTTCGTTTTTGGTACATCGTTGCTGTGAAAACGTCAAGTCTTTATTCTACTCTTCCAAATCTCTTTATTCTTGCTGTCCACTATTTAAATAATCAAAAAGTGTTGCAAAATGAGTAAATGCTAAACCAGGATAACAAATCCAAATGAAAAATGCACTACAAATAATAATAATAATAATAAATAAACACCACTTTCCATGAACTACATTACAGTTTCACCCCAAGTCAAAGGATTTATTTGTTTACATGGCAGACTCAGTGAAGGTTACACTAAAAATACTCTCTCGGCCCTGACACAAATGCAGCTCATGACCTCTGATGTCACACTTCAGGATGCACAAACAAATCCAATCACACGCAACAGTGTCCTTCAGGTACAGTGTTCTTTATTACAAAATGAAGAGTCTGAAAGGCAAATCTGTGTGTGTGAGAGAGAAAAGAGAAAAATGCTCAAACCTCCTCATGCTAAGCTAATGGAGTTGACGTTCTCCTTTTGGGTTAGTCATCTGACTGATGGCATCACAAGACTACTGCTGGAAATGAAAAGCCGCTCAGTGCCGACAGCCTAAAGCACATAATGAATATGCAAAATAACTATAAAACAGGATATATGAGCTCAATTAAGTGACAGCTGTAAAAGGAAGAAACAGGGACAAACATGTCCACAATCCAAATTTTATATCAAGATTTTACTAACGGCTCAACTGTACCCATCTCATGAGGTTTACGCAGATAGATTAGCATTTCTATTTGTGAGCATACGGTATGTTTCTAAAAATAATATTGTATGTTTCTTTACAATAATAAATGAAAACACATGCAATCAATCCTTAAATATTGAAAACATTTGTATTATCCACTTTGTTGTGGTGGAAAACATGTTTTCCTGTGAAAACTCGAGGAACTGTCCATGTTAACTCATAAAAAAAAAGTAATCAGTCATAAATGTTTGAGACGAAGGGGTTTAACATCAAGGATGAGTCCCTTTGCTGAAAATTATACATAAATACAAAATCTTGTTGACGTCCTTCTCTGTTTAACTTCTGTTAATATAATCATTAAAAAGCAATAACATTTCCTTCTTATACAACAATTACAGGCATTAAATGTCGCGAACAATCACGGCTTTGCAAAATATCATTTTTGGACACGGTATCCATGTCGATTGCACAGGAAGTGACATCAGAGACCGTCTCACATTGCGGCATTAGAAATGTAAAAATGTAAGGCTTCAGAGTTTATGCCTTCAGCGTACAGTATAATTCATTCTTTGTACTTTGTACTAAGTAGTTCCCACAAACCTCCCGCACGTTAAAAGATTTTTTTTGTCTTTTTCATACATAAATACTCCTTACAAAACATAGCAAACCAGAGCAAAACAAACAAATGGAAAAAACAAACAAATTGGCACCGATCATTTGTGACAGTGTACTATAAAAATAGTTCCTTCTATTTCCTGGTGCCTGATTAAAGCAAACACAGGCATGCAAGAGACGAAATCTCATTGTCGTCTTATCAGAGACCATGATGATAAGTACAACCGAATCATCCAGCATCACTATTTTTTCCTTCCTTTTAGCTCTTTCAAAATGTGCTTTGAACTTTCTTTAAGTTTACAGTATCATACAAAAAGTGCACTCGGCTAACTGCGTCGGAAATGATTTGTGTGTTCCGCCGTGAGAGAGACTTGTGCTTGTGTCTTGGCTTTTGACCTGTGTCTGTGTGTGTGGGTTGTTTCTGTGTTTGTGGCTTTAAGCCCTTTCTCTGTACTCCAAACAAGCTGTTTGACAGCTTGAGGATGTGTGCTGTGACCTTCAACACGTCAGCCGAGGTGTTTGTGTGAATGTCTCTTACTTCTTAGTGCTCTGATGCTCCTTTAACATCTCTTTATACTATATACGTTACTGTGTGAGTGTGTGTGTGGTTCAGTCCTACTACAGCGAGTCGCTGGTCTCCAGGCCCAGCCTGGTCATGTCGGAGTGAGAAGGATCGTTGTCCTCATCCTCTTCGTCATCTTCATCGTCATCATCCTCGCTGTGACCTCCTATCATGACCTGCTGCATGGCCAGCGTAGCTCCATCTGAGGAGAGTGTCTGTAGTCCATCCTCACCCACACCGACTGTTACTGTGGTACCTGGGTATGACAACCATATAATTCACATATACTATTTATTCACACATTAACAAAACTCATTGGTTCTAACAGAAGTCAAGTCAACTTTATTTAAATAGCGCTTTTACAATGACGATTGTTTCAAAGCAGCTTCACAGTGTTAAACAGGAAAATAATGCAAAAGAATTTGATTCAGCTGTACAGCTGCTCTTGAGGAAACGATGTTATCAACTTATTTTAATTTATCAAATAGAGACAATGTTGGCAAATCAGTATTACAGTTTATACAATGAATTCAAACCTAATAAATTAATTTTATTTGGTTATTTAGTTGAAAAACTTTGATTTAAGTTTTAGTGTCCCCAACTGAGCAAGCCAAGCCAAAGGCGACAGTGGCAAGGAACCAAAACTCCTCTGGCCTATTATTAAACAGTGTATAATTATTATTTTGGCCACCTTACTGGTCAGAAATCATATTAGATCGGAATATTCACAATTTCCGGGTATCACGCAAGAGACGGGTTTATGATGACGCGTCAATTACACAAAAATATAAATATATCAAGCTCAGACGCGCTGTGTAACATGATAATGAGCCTCATTGGTTTTTTGCTGAAGCTCAAATGTGCTGCATATCACAAGAATAAACCTCATTGGTTCTTGCAGAAGCTCAAATGTGCTAGCCTAGAAATCTAGACGCACCCTAGCGGCAGTAAATCTAATCTGCCCGCGAGTGTCGTCTAGCAACTCTCAATACCCTTCTGAGCTGTATTCCCCTAACTCTTGCCGGGCCAATCACATCGTGTATAGAGTCGGTGGGCGGGGCCATAATGGCGACGGCCGAGTTGCGTTTGCATGCTTCTAGTAAACACAGAAACTGGCGAACAGCGGTCTTTCGAATCAGCTTTGACCGCGACTCTGGAAGACTTGGAGTTAAGCTTTTCTCTGAGAAAAGAACAAAGAACGGCACTGAAGTCATTCGGAGTTCTGAGTTTTGCCGACCGTATACGGCGAATGTTTAATCTGTCAACAAGCTCTGTTTCACCTTCGTTGCTCTGGTTAGTTGTAGCGCTATCCTATCGCGTGCAGAGGGAGTTTGAAAGACAACCGTTTATCCCGCCCCTCGGATTGAGCCGTCAATGCTGAGTTTCCAGACCAAACATCTTGATGTGGGTCTGGCTTGTCAGGCTACAAATGTGCTGCATATCACGAGAATGAACCTCATTGGTTCTTACAGAAGCTCAAACGTGCTGCATATCACGATAATAAACCTCATTGGTTCTTGCTGAAGCTCAAACGTGCAGCATATCACGATAATAAACCTCATTGGTTCTTGCAGAAACTCAAACATGCTGCGTAACACGATAATAAACCTCATTGGTTCTTGCTGAAGCTCAAATGTGCTGCGTAACACGATAATAAACCTCATTGGTTCTTGCTGAAACTCAAACATGCTGCGTAACATGATAATAAACCTCATTGGTTCTTGCAGAAACTCAAATGTGCTGCATAACACTATAATAAACCTCATTGGTTCTTGCAGAAGCTCAAATGTGCTGCGTAACACGATAATAAACCTCATTGGTTCTTGCTGAAGCTCAAACATGCTGCGTAACACGATAATAAACCTCATTGGTTTTTGCAGAAACTCAAACGTGCTGCATAACACGATAATAAACCTCATTGGTTCTTGCAGAAGCTCAAATGTGCTGCATAACACGATAATAAACCTCATTGGTTCTTGCAGAAGCTCAAACATGCTGCGTAACACGATAATAAACCTCATTGGTTCTTGCAGAAGCTCAAACATGCTGCGTAACACGATAATAAACCTCATTGGTTCTTGCAGAAACTCAAACGTGCTGCATAACACGATAATAAACCTCATTGGTTCTTGCAGAAGCTCAAACATGCTGCGTAACACGATAATAAACCTCATTGGTTCTTGCAGAAGCTCAAATGTGCTGCGTAACACGATAATAAACCTCATTGGTTCTTGCAGAAGCTCAAACATGCTGCGTAACACGATAATAAACCTCATTGGTTCTTGCAGAAGCTCAAATGTGCTGCGTAACACGATAATAAACCTCACTGGTTCTTGCAGAAGCTCAAATGTGCTGCGTAACACGATAATAAACCTCATTGGTTCTTGCAGAAGCTCAAACATGCTGCGTAACACGATAATAAACCTCATTGGTTTTTGCAGAAACTCAAACGTGCTGCGTAACACGATAATAAACCTCATTGGTTCTTGCAGAAGCTCAAACATGCTGCGTAACACGATAATAAACCTCATTGGTTCTTGCAGAAGCTCAAATGTGCTGCGTAACACGATAATAAACCTCATTGGTTCTTGCAGAAACTCAAACGTGCTGCGTAACACGATAATAAACCTCATTGGTTCTTGCAGAAACTCAAATGTGCTGCGTAACACGATAATAAACCTCATTGGTTCTTGCAGAAGCTCAAACATGCTGCGTAACACGATAATAAACCTCATTGGTTCTTGCAGAAGCTCAAATGTGCTGCGTAACACGATAATAAACCTCATTGGTTCTTGCAGAAACTCAAACGTGCTGCGTAACACGATAATAAACCTCATTGGTTCTTGCAGAAACTCAAACGTGCTGCGTAACATGATAATAAACCTCATTGGTTCTTGCAGAAGCTCAAACATGCTGCGTAACATTATAATAAACCTCATTGGTTCTTGCTGAAGCTCAAACGTGCTGCGTAACACGATAATAAACCTCATTGGTTCTTGCAGAAGCTCAAATGTGCTGCGTAACATGATAATAAACCTCATTGGTTCTTGCTGAAGCTCAAACGTGCTGCGTAACACGATAATAAACCTCATTGGTTCTTGCAGAAACTCAAATGTGCTGCGTAACACGATAATAAACCTCATTGGTTCTTGCAGAAGCTCAAATGTGCTGCGTAACATGATAATAAACCTCATTGGTTCTTGCAGAAACTCAAATGTGCTGCGTAACACGATAATAAACCTCATTGGTTCTTGCTGAAGCTCAAACGTGCTGCGTAACACGATAATAAACCTCATTGGTTCTTGCAGAAGCTCAAATGTGCTGCGTAACATGATAATAAACCTCATTGGTTCTTGCAGAAGCTCAAATGTGCTGCGTAACACGATAATAAACCTCATTGGTTCTTGCAGAAACTCAAATGTGCTGCGTAACACGATAATAAACCTCATTGGTTCTTGCAGAAGCTCAAATGTGCTGCGTAACACGATAATAAACCTCATTGGTTCTTGCAGAAGCTCAAACATGCTGCGTAACACGATAATAAACCTCATTGGTTCTTGCAGAAGCTCAAATGTGCTGCGTAACATGATAATAAACCTCATTGGTTCTTGCAGAAGCTCAAACGTGCTGCGTAACATGATAATAAACCTCATTGGTTCTTGCAGAAACTCAAATGTGCTGCGTAACACGATAATAAACCTCATTGGTTCTTGCAGAAACTCAAATGTGCTGCGTAACACGATAATAAACCTCATTGGTTCTTGCAGAAGCTCAAATGTGCTGCGTAACACGATAATAAACCTCATTGGTTCTTGCAGAAGCTCAAATGTGCTGCGTAACACGATAATAAACCTCATTGGTTCTTGCAGAAACTCAAATGTGCTGCGTAACACGATAATAAACCTCATTGGTTCTTGCAGAAGCTCAAATGTGCTGCGTAACACGATAATAAACCTCATTGGTTCTTGCAGAAGCTCAAATGTGCTGCGTAACACGATAATAAACCTCATTGGTTCTTGCAGAAGCTCAAATGTGCTGCGTAACACGATAATAAACCTCATTGGTTCTTGCAGAAGCTCAAATGTGCTGCGTAACACGATAATAAACCTCATTGGTTCTTGCAGAAGCTCAAATGTGCTGCGTAACACGATAATAAACCTCATTGGTTCTTGCAGAAGCTCAAATGTGCTGCGTAACACGATAATAAACCTCATTGGTTCTTGCAGAAGCTCAAATGTGCTGCGTAACACGATAATAAACCTCATTGGTTCTTGCGGAAGCTCAATGAACTCTTTATGAACTTTTTGCAACGTCACAGTGGTAGTTGCATGGCTTCAATGGAGATGCTCATATTTTAGTAAAAATATCTTAATTTGTCTTTTGAAGATGAAATTAAGTCTTGTGGGTTTGGACCAACATGAGGTTGAGTAAATTATGAAAAAAAAAAAAAAAAGACAACCCTTTAACATTGTAAGTTGTGCAATAGGGATGCACCGAAATGAAATTCTTGGCCGAAGCCGAAACCGAATAATAATGAAATGCTTGGCCGAAGACCGAAGGCCGAATACCGAACGCGGTGTTTGGCCTTTTTTCCATTTATTTGGCAATTTTTTTTACCATTACAATTATTAAATAGTAAAAATTTGCTTTTTACTATTTTGTGTTGCTTTTCTGAGAAATAAATCAAATAACAAAAATACAATTTCAAAATATTTATTTAACACTGAATTTTTTTTAACATTCCAGCAGATATTATACAAACTAAGCACAACATAACTTAAAATAAATAATTAGTATGTAGAATGTAACTCTGTATGTCTACAACAACAAATGTGCATTGAATAGTGCAAAAAATGTGGATGAACCCACAACAAATAAATAACTGTCCTAGACATAAGCCTACTTAGCCTACTTCTTCAGGAAAAGTGGCAGGTTCTTCTTTATGAAAAGTAGCTTCTCTGCTTTCTCACATGAAAGTCAGTTCCTCTTCTCATCGATGACATGAGATGCAGCACTAAACAGTGCTTCCATACTGCTGACATGTTTGCTGCATAAAGCACGCGGCTCTCACTCTACGTGGGTTACTTTTTGATCGCTTCATTAAAAACGTCATTGTTCGGCAAAAATTATTCGGCCTTTTTACTTATTCGGCCGAATGCCGAAAGTGCTTTTTTGGCTATTTTCGGCCGAATAATTTCGGTTGCCGAACATTCGGTGCATCCCTATTGTGCAATGGTAAATCACTCTTCGTTCTTACAACTTTAAATGTACCACTGCGCCCTCAAACTAAACTAATTTCCTATGCTGTTCTAATCGACAATGTCTAAAGCGCCGTACCGTCTTCCATGGTGACCTGTTGCTGGGTCACAGAGGAGGCAAGGGAGTTGGGCCAGAAGCGTTGTAGGGGCCGAGTCTGGGGCGTCTTCTTTTTGCTCTTAGGTGTGTCTGAGGAGCTGGCATCCAGCATGGGCTGAAGGATCCGTCGCCGAGCGTTAATAAACCTGGAGACATTGAGCCAATCAGAGACGACCCAGACGACTACTGAGTCTACATATGTATTAAGTCTGATAACTCACCAGTTGTTAACCTGCAGCAGTGTGAGGTTGGTCTGGAGGGCAATCTGTTTCTTCTCATCTTCTGTAGGATATGGGTGCTGGGAGGGACAGAAAAAAATTTAGTGTGTATTTTTGCCCTCTATATATGTTAACTTTCTCTTTCTCTGCTTCATTTGAACAATGTCTCTCTGTGGGCCGCCCGTCTAAACAGATGCCTGACAGAAAAGCTGCCCGCCAGGCTCTTCAGTGATCAGTGCAGCATCTCCAGAAGCTCAGTCATATGAGCAGCTGACATTTGTGAGAGTGTGAATGTACGTGTGTGTCTGCTTCACGAGTCAGTCATCCACACCTACCGGCTCAATTAATTCATCTTTACATTTAAAAAAAGCTCACTGCGGTTCTCACGAACAAAACTTCAAGCTGTCAGAACATTTTTTTTCTCAGCTTCAGTAGCTCTGAGGTCTGATAATGTGACGTTTTCATTATGTATAAGCAGATTCAGAGAACAGCATTATAATTAAAATGAGTTTTCAGCTATATTAATAAATGAAATAAAAAGATAATTAGAAGATCAAAAAGATGTTTAGATGTTTTTTTAATTAAACAAAATATATTTGAAAATATTGTATTATTTGAATTGAATGATTCAATGTACTCATAAATATTTTATTCGTTTTAATGCTGGATGAATCAGCGTTTTTGAACAAATCTTTTGAATGAATTCAATGGGAAACATACATTTTTAACAGCCACTTGTCGCCACCTGTGTAACGATGTAACTGATACAATCTTTATTTAAAGCGTCAAGTTACCCAATGCAACTTATTTTACTTCCATAATGTGAGGGTATTACTCAGTATGAAAAATATGTAGGATGGCAGTTCTATTTTACTGCTTGATCAGAATGTGAATAATTGTTTTGATACTGTAGGTGTAAAAAAAAGAGGATTTGATGACGGTGTAAATAGTGAGAAATCATCTGTGATCGATCACTTTTTCTGTGAATAGGCTTTTAGACTGGCCCAACACTATAACAGTGAAGGACAGAAGAATCCGACTTACACCGATGTGCTGGAAGAGCCAAGAACGCATGACGTTGGTGGCGTGTTTGGGCAGGATGCCTCTCTTGGCTTTAGACGAGCTGTCCTCCTGACTGAAAAAGCTCAGATCCTGGTTCAGCTGCAACTGAAGCTGTGGGCAAATTAATACGCCTGTCAAGAGTGTGTGCATGTGTGCTAATGCCATTTATACTGTAATAGATTATAAAGCAGTGCTGCTAAATAGTTGGATGGGCACATCTTGAGCCAATCAAAGAAACTCAGATTACTGCAATAACTACATGGCATGAGTGTGTTTGGTGACGGTCACTCACCTGTGAGTTCTGGATGCGTATTGTTCCAGGTGACAGAGTCTGTGTGACCACCTGCCCCTGTGGAGTAACAACTGTAACAGGCTGATATACTGTACCACCTGGGAAAAACAAACACATGCTCACAGAGTCAATATACCACGAAACATGTGAACGAAGAGGGAAACACACTATGAAAGAAATCAATAAAAATAAATTGAAAAACAGATTCAAGTAATTAAATGATTTACAAAGATACAAAGTGTTTAATATACACTAGCATTCAAAGGTTTAAGGTTCGGGACATTATTTTTTTTTGGTTACACTTAATTTCAACGTGTCTGTTACAGTGTATTTTACATTTAAGTACTGTGTAATAATTTACTACATGTTCTAACTATTGGGTTAGGATTGGGGTTTGGTTTAAGGTTAGTTGCATGTAATTATGCATCATTTATAGTTATTGTACACAGTAACTACATGTAACTTGTGTAACAAGGACACTGTAAAATAAGGTGTAACCATTTTTTTCTTAAATAAATCAATACTTTTAATCAGCAAAGACATTAATTTTATCAGAAGTGGTAGTAAAAATCAATTTGTTACAAAAAAATCAAACAAATGCTGTTCTGTCAGACATTCTGTTTATCAAATAATCCTGAAAGAAATGTATTACGGTTTGCACAAATATATTAAGCAGCACAACGGATTCCAACATTGATAACAATAAGAAATATCTCTTGAGCACCCAAGCAGGATAAGAATGATTTGTGAAGGATCATGTGACACTGAAGACTGGAGTAATAGATTGCAACGGGTGGGTTCCGGAAATACAAACTCCATTCATTTCCTCCATAGGGGAAATTGATTTTTAACGATTAACTTATAAACCTTTAAAGACAGACCTACTGTGAGCTAGAAGGTTGTTAATCGATGGTATTTGCTTCTGTTGAAGGCGTCACCCCGCATTATTTCAACTTACCTTTTAAAATAATGTTTAACAGTGGAATTTGTGGTAAAAATCTACATTACCCATTATGCCGCATTAACGATTCCACCAATCAGAGTCAAAAAAATCAGTGTACAAAATACTAATTGTATTTAGCACAATAAACTAAATCAAATATTCTTATATATATATAATCAACCTTTAAATGGGTAGTTTTATATATCTCCATAATTTTTAAAAGACTGTACTTCTTTTCCTCACTAAAGCCATGAAGTATGCAGTTTGTATCTGTATTTTTGTCCAATTTTCAAATACTTTTTTGTTTCAGAGTTTGTAATGTTATGATTCAGCTCATAGCTGGTTGGCTTGGTTCATGTCTTATAACGCTTTAAAGGGGTCATGAACTGGCTTTTAAAAAAAAGCATACTTTGTCTGTAGGGCTGTGCGATATTGAAGAAAAACGCGATATACGCGATACCTTGTTGAATAATGCGATATTCAATATCCAATATGCGATACGATATTGCAATTATTGTGTAAAATCTATTTAAATGACATAAAAAATAAAAAATAAATGAGAATGATACCATTTATGTGTTTCACATTCTTTATGGGAAAAGAAAGTGTCGCTACAACTTCTGAAAGTGACCAGCAGCGTTTTAGCAAAAATTTGTCACAAATCTGACTTTGGCTTTGTATCAGTAGAAACCCTGCAGTATATTCAAATGATTGTGCTTCCCCCCCTCATATCCCCCTGAGACAAGAGATTTATGCATTTTATTTCTGGAAAAATTCCTCCCATGACGCAAATATCGTCAATTTGCGCCATTGGAGGAATTGTTGGCCAGAGGCTAAAGACTACAGCCAGCAGAGGGAGCCATTTCCGCATGTTTTCAAGCGCGTGGGGGATGGGAGATCACACTCAGGCATTGATGTAAAAGGTGCGGAGCTGAGCAAAGTAAGTCTTTCAACTTCTCAAACTAATTCCTATGAAAGTTAAGCTTTCAAAGGCATGAACTGAAAACGCGCCAGACTGAACATGCGCTGTGAATCTATGCCGCAAACGCGTTTACCTCAGCTCTCATCACAAGCTCATTCATGACTGTCAATATATCTGACTCCTGCAGCGTTTTGGGCTGTGAGACTCCCTCAGCGGCTAAATCACATATTGAACACACGTTCAGTTTTTAATTGTAGTGTCTGTTCTCTAACTGAACTGATTTTATGAAGATGATCGTGGTCGCGGTGGGAAAGTGATCAGTGATTCAGTAATCTATTAGCATTGGCTTTGCGAGTGGCCTCGTAGAGCAGCGAAGCATTCTGGGAATTGTTGTCTTTCATCCCCATGAGACAAAAATTCATTTTCTGTCTTTTCTCAGTCTAGAAAGCACCAAATAAAAAAATAATTTCACATTTCTACTACATTAATGACCCAGTTTAAATACAGATTCATCTTCCCAGTGCTAAAGTACTCCTTTAAGCTATTAATTGTACTGTATTCATCAACGAAGTGAACATGAAATGCAGTTTGCAACCCAGATGAAGGACGGCACCTCAGAAATCAGACTAATAATGAAACACGGCAGAGTAAAACAATCAACAAACCTGTTAGCACCTGTGTGGGGTTTACAGTTGTGACAGTGACGTTGCCCTGTTGTAAAGCTGATGCTGGTACTACAATACCTTGTGAACTCATGGCTCCAGAAAACGAGGTTGGTGGCTGTGAGGAGAATGTGCACAACGGTTATTTTCTGAGTGAAGATGGAGACAGATTTCTAGTGTCTCTGAATGTACCTGTGTCTGTGTTGGGGAGTAGGGACTTCCTGGGTCTCCGCTAAGCAGAGTCTCGCTGTTCATCTTGGTCTTGAGACAGGCGATATAGCGGCTGCAGAAATCTTTACACAGGTCATTTACCTTCTCCAGCTCCAGCAGGTGAATCCGTAACACCTGGATGGCTTTCACCATCTGAGCCCAGTGAGAGTGCACACAGTACATTCAGCAAGCGTTCAGACACCATCAGAAACAGACACTGAACCCACTGTATGAGATTCTAACGTTTTAAAACCAAACCTGAAATTTTATTCTCTATATTTATTTCCTCAATCCTCACCAATCATGTAGATCCCAATAGACACAAATAAGTGTGTGCACTTTATTCAGCCAGCACATATATTTATAATAATGTTTAAGCCAGTAATTACTTTAATGTTATGGTAAAAATTGTAATTCCATACCATTTTGTCAAAATAACTGAATAATAAAGCACTAAAAATTAAAGCCTGTCCTTTTACATGCTACAAATCAATTTAGATATCACATCATCATAATGTACAACATGAAAAATGGAAATTCATTTTGAGATTTAACAGTGTTATTAAAGTGTTTGAAAGTGTTTTGAAAGAGTCTTAGTTGACGGCAAAGGTAATCAATATGTAAAAATAGGGAAAATAAACATGCATGCTTAAGCATGCTTAAATATGAAAATTCAGTTTATAGCAAAATAATATTTCACAATATAAATCATTTTACTGTATTTGTGATAAAAAAAAGTAACCTTGGTGGGCATAAGAGAATTAATTTAAAAACATTTTAAAAAATCGTACGGACCCCAAACTATTGAACGATAGTGTAAATATTTTACACTATTTCAATTTTAAATATTTAAACCTGGTTAAATAATATATCAGAACGACACTTCTTACCAGATTGTCCAAATCGGGGTCCTCACTGAAGAACGCTTTGCCTTCTTTCTCCTGGTTTCGCACAAAGTTCTCGATATCCACATCGAAACTGGCCGAGGTCACGCACTCCGAGCTCTGAGTGGATTGCTCGCATTTCTCAAAGAGCAGCGCCAATAGGGGGAACAAGGGGTGTCTGACAGTCAACAAACACATCACTCTTTTAAACACAAATAGATATTTAAGTACAATTTTTAAAAACATGCAACAAGAAAAACAGGAAGTCACCTGTAAATGGCTGTCTTGTAGACCTCCATAGGAGATTGTGGCTCAGGCGGTGGAGAGCTGCTCTCCTCTTCCTCTCTCTCCTCCTCCTCCTCCTCCTCTTCCTCCAACCTCTCCTCCACTTGTCCCGCCGTCTGTTCTCCCACTTGCATCTGCATGGGACAGAGGAGCGAGGGGGGGTTTGGATAAAGAATGAAGATGTGTGAGGTATGTGGAAGTTAGCAATGTCAGCTGGCATGTCTGCGGGCGGTAACGTCCGTGTGTGGGCTGCTCTGAGAAACACAGCCTCTCAGTCACAGCGCAGAGCTCAGAGACGACGAGACCCTAAGGGTCGACATGGGGTTTCAAGTCATGTAACAAAAACTCATTTTAACAAAGACGCTTCTCTCTCAGATCTCAGACTACTCTATCTTTGTCTGTCAGATTTAGAAAGGTTTCACAGATTTAACAGAATGGTTTTTCACATTAGTTTCGGACTATTTAGTAGAAAAACAAAGAAAATAGAGATATATTAAATGAAACTAATTTAAAATATGAATAAAAACTACTATCTCAATGATACTACTACACTGATCAAGATATCTTGAGTTATCATAATGCAATAATCTATTCATATTTTAAAATTATAATATATTATGAAGAGTGTTGGTTTCTTTTCTTATTTGTACTGTTTTTTTTCTTTGTACTAAAGAGTTGGACAGGCCCACATGATTGAGTGCATGTGATGGAGAGCAACAATAGTGTTGATTGAAAAGGGGGAGATGATAAAAATATTTCACAACTGCTGGAAAATCTCGGGTTAGTCTCGAGTCTCTCTATCTCTCCATCCGATACCGCAGAGGTCAGACTTCCAAGAATTCACAAGACATCAATCTCAGAGTGTGAGATGTTAGACTTGCATGTTTACAAACATTTTTGTGCTTTTTCTTGTAATATAAAGTTGCTTATCAAGTCATGTAAAGGGATAATTCACCCCAAAATATATTTATCTCATGATTTACTCACCCTCAAGCCATCCTAGGTGTATATGACTTTATTCTTTCAGCCAAACTCAATCCGAGTTATATAAATAAAAAACATCCTGGCTCCTCTCAGCTTTATAATGGCATTAAGAGCCGAACACAATCTGAGTTATATTAAATAATATTGAAAGCTTTATAATGGCATTGAATAGTATAAATAGAGTTTTTGAAGCTCCAAAAAGTGCATCCATCATAAAAGTACTGCAGTGGGTGAATAAATGCCTTCTCAAGTGAAGCGATGCGTTTTTTAAAAGAAAATATCCATATTTACAACCGTATACCTATAATGCCTGGCTTATAGCAACGGCTGCACGTGCGTTCGCGAGGGTCAAGTTCCTGCGAAAGAGTGACCTCTGACCCAACCTATGACATGGCATAAGCTCAGGTGAGAATTGACGGCTCTCACGAAAATCAAGTAACTGTGAATGTGTGTAAAGTTTTTTTTTTTCCTTCATAAGTTTTAAATAAAAAAATTGTTATAACAAAAACCCATTAACCCACTGGAGCTGTATGGATTACTTTTATGATGGATGGATGCACTTTTTGGACTTTAAAAACTCTACTAACACTATTCAATGCCATTATACTCAGGTTGTGATTGTGTTCGGCTGAAAGAAGAAAGCCGTATAATATATACACCTATGATGTTATCCCCTGCTGCTCTCTCTAATAACTTCTTTTTCTCGCACACCCCTCGCCACACTGGCAGAGGTGGAGGCACAGGTTCTCTCATCACAAACAATTGGAAATACTCAACCCACACCTCTCTATGCAATAACAACTAATTTGAATATCATGCCATTACAGCTCCTGCTAAAATCCATCGTGTAGTCATTTACCGCCCTCCAGGTCAATTTGGCACCTTTTGTTGAGGAACTAGATGCTATTCTCATTCCCAGAGGACGGCAGCCCACTTGTAATCCTTGTAGATTGCAACATCCACCTGGACAAACCGTATGCTACGGATTTTCACTCCCTTCTATCCTCATTCGATCTCAAACTCATCACCTCACACACCCAAAAAATCTGACAACCAACTTGACCTCATCTACATACACAACTGCATTTCAGAAAACATTTTGGTCAAACCCTTACACTTCTCTGATCATTACTTCATCACATTTAATCTACATCTTACTACTCATGCACCTCCACTTCCTCTACCAGTTAGTTTCAGACGAAACCTGCGTTCTCTTTCTCCCTCTCATCTGTCCTCCGCTGTGTCATCCTCTCTTCCCTCACCCACACAATTCTCCTCCATGGATGTCAACACCAGACATTTTATGTTCTACTTTAACTTCTTGTCTAGATATGCCAGTACACTCTACTCCCTCTAACCCATGGTGAACTGATGTTCTTCGTGAACACCGGACCAAACTTAGAGCAGCAGAGAGAAAATGGCAAAAATCAAAGCACCTCAGACACACGCACACTTTTCAGAACTTTTAACTCTCTCCTCTGTCCCCCTCCACCACCTCTCTATCTGCAGACGATCTTGCCCATTTTTCACAGATAAAACCACAATCATCAGCAGTCAGTTCCCACCTCCACACACACACACACACCTCTCAGCACCGGCATCTTCCCTACCACATTCAAGCAGGCTCAGGTAACCCCACTGCTTAAAAAACCCACATTAGACACATCACAGAGAACTACAGACCTGTTTTTCTCCCACCATTCATAGCGAAAACACTTGAACGAGTTGTTTTCAACCAGGTCTCATCTTTCCTCTCACAGTCTAACTCTAATCAACTGGACGTAAACCAGTCAGGTTTCAAAAAGGGCCACTCAACTGAGACAGCATTATTGTCAGTTACTGAAGCCCTGCGGATGGCAAAAGCTGCTTCCAAATCATCGGTCCTCATCCTCCTCGATCTATCTGCGACACTTTGACACTGTGAATGATCAGATTCTTCTGTCCAACCTCTCATCACTGGGCATCACAGGGACTCCGCTCCACTGGTTTGAGTCCTATCTCAAAGGTAGGTCTTTTAAGGTTGCCTGGAGAGGAGAGGTATCCAAAACACATCAACTGACCACGGGGGTTCCTCCGCGCTCAGTGCTTGGACCTCTCCTCTTCTCCATTTACACTACATCATTGGGACCCATCATTCAGGCACATGGCCTCTCGTATCATTGTTATGCTGATGACACACAGATCTACCTCTCATTTCAACCAGCTGATCCCACAGTACATGCACAAATCTCAAGCTGTCTGGCGGACATCTCGGCATGGATGAAAAAACATCACCTGCAGCTCAATCTAGCAAAGACTGAGCTGCTCTTCCCTGCTAATCTGACCCTACAACACGACTTCACCATCCAGCTAGGTTCATCTTTATTACCCCTTCAAGATCGGTCAGAAATCTTGGAGTAATCTTTAATGACCAGCTGTCCTTCAAAGACCACATTTCAAAGACAGCTCGGTCATGCAGGTTTGCGTTGCACAACATCAGGAAAATCAGACCGTTCCTTACAGAGCATGCAACCGAGCTTCTTGTCCAAGCCCTGGTCATTTCTAGACTTGACTATTGCAATGTGCTTCTGGCTGGACTTCAATCATGTGCAATCAAACCACTGCAAATGATCCAGAATGCTGTGGCACATCTTGTCTGAAATGAGCCCAAAAGGACTCATGTCACACCACTTTTCATCTCTCTGCATTGGCTACCACTTGCTGCCCGGATCAAATTCAAAGCTCTGAATCTTGCTTATGGATCTTCCACAAGCTCAGCACCCGCATACTTCGACTCACTGTCTACACCCCCACCAGAAGCCTTCGCTCGGCTAATGAGCGAAGGGTTGTGGTACCATCACAGAGAGGCATGAAATCCCTCTCCAGAACTTTTTCATTCATTGTTCCTGGTTGGTGGAATGATCTTCCATCCTCCATAAGCACAAAAGAATCACTTCAAAAGACAGGTAAAAACTCATCTCTTCCATGAGCACTTAATCTTATCATAAATGTTTTTGTGTAAACTCTTCCTCCACTACTTTTTCTCTTTTCCCTCCTTTTTCTGGTTTTGGCTACTCTGAGTAGTATACAAATCTTTGTATTTAGGGCACTTTTTGCGTTTCTTTGCCTCTTCATGACAGATCGATTCTTGTACTACTCAGTTGTAAGTTGCTTTGGATAAAAGCATCTGCTAAATGCATAAATGTAAATGATGGTTTGAGGACGAGTAAATTATGGGATAATTTTTTGGGTGAACTACTCCTTTAAAAGGTCAATTAAACACATTCACAGAAAACAAAGCCAGTATTGCATTGGCTGTGTAAAAGGCTACTAGCTCTTTGGCAACACAAACCTGTTCAGCCTCTTGGTAATCCTCCATGGACACTGATGGGGATGTCATCATAGATACTGTTGCCGTGGACAATGCTCGGGCATTCTATAAAGCTGATCTGTAGCACCACTGCCACAACAAAGAGAAACATTTATGTGGAGGAACTACCAAACAGCATAACAACCTGCCACTCTTAACTAGTGGAAAATGAATAAAATGCTGCTATAAGCATTGACTATGACCTTAGTGACATCTGTAGGTGTATGACACACAATTCATATTCATTTTATAGAACTTTTGCGTAACATTTATTGCATAAGGGCCATGTTGTGCTTAACTGACAGACTAATATACATGGTAAAGATAGGCCATGCTAAATTTTAAAGCTAAATTATCAATATTAAAGTGACAAGACAAATAACATTTTTTTTTACTGTCAGCTTTAACTAAATTAATTAGCATTTTGTGTTCATATGTTTTAATGATAATAATAAAAATCGTTGCGTTAATGAAAAAAACTGTTTAATTTCAACAAATTTTGCTCATGCTATTATATATATAATTATTATTATTATTATTATTATATAAAAATTATATTGCATTCATATGTTATATGTCCTCTGTAGTTGACACCAGGACAGTTAATAAATAAAAAAAATGAAATGAAATTGCATGTAAAGGCAAAAACAATGGAATTTATTTTTAATTTACAAATACATTTTTAAGTTTCAGGATTTTTTTAAAACAAACTTTTTTTTAAAGATGATTCTGAGCTATGTTATAAAATATATAGCTGAATGCTTTGACATTCCATCTTGCTTTATGCAATATGTGGGTAAAATGGCCATACTTGGATTTTCCCATTCAATACAATGTATCGATACACTGCATATCATTTGCATATTAATGTGTTCTTGGTGCAACATGTAATGAAAAAAAGAAGTGAAATAATGTGAGAAATAATTGGCAACATTTTCATAATAATATGTAATATTTCATTGGAATATTGATATGTAATTTATTTCCCTATTTACTTCACTCCAAAATGCCTAATAAACATGATTTAAGTCCTGGTGTCCTCTACAGTGGACATTTATGAAATCAATGCCCTGTTTTGTAACAAAAAGTCAAATTTTGATTAGAAACCCCAATAGCATTTTCCTGAGATGTTGATTTATGACAAACAAATTGAAAATGAATCAGATTTAAATTATAATGACACAATATTATCATATTTCCATAAGAGTGCTAAACATGAATGTCAGCCATTTTTAAAGACCAAGAAGTTGTTGTTGTCCTGGTGAAACCTCCAAACATTTGGTATCTGCAAAGCCCTGAGTGTGCTCTATAAAGGACATCCTGATTCAAATCGGTGATGTGTATGATGTCACAGAAACTCACTAAAATATAATGTCCACTACAGTGGACAAAAGTCTATCACTGGGGTCCCAGGAGGATATATAGGCCTATTATATATATATATATATATATATATATATATATATATATATATATATATATATATATATATATATATATATATATATAGCATATCAACATGTTAAAAACGGTTTATTGTAGGCTATTTTCTGCATGCGCTGTGAATCAAAAGTTCCCTTTCGAGAGAGGTTCCTCGTATTACGTATGGGAAAAACTCCTTTTCTCGAGAATATGAAGCAAAACTTTAATAAAGGTATCCATGTAAAGCGCAGTGCCGCTGAACGGCCATAACTCAGCGCGAGGAGCGCTCTGATTGGCCGGGCCACGGCAACTGCATGAACCTATGGTGAGGCGGCTGAGAGGAACGAGCCAATGGGGGGCGTTCCAGAAGCCCGCCGAAAAAAGGTGCTTATATTTGCATACAGGAGGCTATATAAAGCCCTGATTTCGCCATAGGTGTCAGATTTTATCTCCTTCAGCGATACCTTCGCTGACCTCCGGAAGAAGCAACCGCCGTCGAAAAGGCACCAGCGGAACCTGCAGCTGAGGACGACGGACTCCCTCTCCGCCTTCTCTGCCGTTCCAGCTACGCCATCCGGCGATCGTATCCTTTTATACTCTCTTCTCCTAAAAGAGCGCGGGGCGTTGTTTCAAATGCCTCGCATTTCCTGCGGCTCTTGCAGAGCTCCTCTCCTTGGCGGCGACCGTCACGTCATCTGCGTGGCATGCCTTGGACGGGACCACGCGCAGCTCGCACTCTCTCAGGGCGGCTGCCCCGAGTGCGATGAGATGGCGCTGCAGACCCTTCGGGCTCGCCTCGCCACCTTCGACCAGGTCCCTCCTCCTGCCGCTGGGCCGCGCCGCAAGAAACGCCGCGACCAGAGGCTGCCGGAACGGTCTGGCGACTGCACGCCGGATGACTCCCCGCGTGCCTCGCCATCGCCGGTCACCTTCACCCAGGAGGAACAGCGTCCCTCTCATGCAGCGGCCTGTTCGGTTTCCTTCGGTGGCCCGCCGCCAGAGGATGATGAGGACAGCCTCTCCACAGCCGCTTCTGGTAGCGAGTGGTCAACTTCTGTCTCGGAGCCCCCCGCTTCGACGCAGACCGCCACGAGCGCCAAAACTAACGTCGACGCGGAACTCATCCGCGTGCTCTCCAGGGCCGTGGAAGACCTCGGGCTCGAGTGGTCCCAGCCCGATGAGCCAACACGCAGCAGACTGGACGAGTGGTTCCTGGAAAGCCGCCGCCTCTCTTCTCCTCAGAAGCCCGCGCCTTTCTTCCCTGAGGTACACGACGAGCTTACGAAGTCGTGGAAGTCGCCCTACTCTGCTCGCGCCAGATCCGCTTTTTCCCCAGCGCTCTCCGTTGTCGACGGCGCTAAGGAAAAAGGCTATGAGTCTCTTCCACCCCTCGAGGAGGCTGTCGCCGCGCACCTCTGCCCGCCCTCCTCCTCCAGAGGATGGCAGTCCAGGGCTCAGCACCCGTCCAAGCCCTGCCGCACCACTTCTGCTCTCGCTGGCCGGGCATATGCCTCCGCTGGCCAGGCTTCCGCGGCCCTTCACACCATGGCTATCCTTCAGGTGTTCCAGGCCAGACTTCTCCGCTCCTTGGATGAGTCTGTCCCCGACTCCGATGTTTTGAAGGACCTCCGCAGCGCGACGGACTTGGCCCTTCGCGCCACTAAAGCCACTGCACAAGCCATCGGGAAAAATATGGCTAACCTGACGGTCTTAGAGAGGCACCTTTGGCTGAATTTGACCGAGATGAAGGACGCGGACAAAGCCTCCTTTTTGGACGCCCCCATCTCCACTACCGGTCTCTTCGGCCCGTCAGTCGTGGGTTTCGCGGAGCGCTTCACCGAAGCGCAGAAGGCTTCACAGGCTATGAGGCATTTCCTGCCTAAGCGCTCCAGCTCGTCTTCAGACCAGAGACGCTCTCGAGGTAGACCCCCGCCTTCTCAACCCGCTAAGCCGGCAGAGCCACCTTCCCGGCCTCGCTCCTCTTCTGGACCGCGCCAACGTTCCCGCTCCGCGAACCGCAGCAGTCGGCCTGAACGCCGGGGACCTCGACCCAGGATTGTGTTGAACCCCGAGCCTCCGAAGCCGTCCTAGCCGCAGGGATAAAAAGGAGATGGTCAGGTCTCGCCTCGGCCGGACCCCCATCTCTCCCTCCCGGTCTCCCAGTTCCCCGCACCCAGGTGACTGCCGACCTCAGTTTAGCAGCCAACGAGCCCGTTGTCAAACGCACTCGCCTGCACACAAACGCCGTTATCACGGCGACCCAAATAAATCTCAAAAAGAGCTTTTTCTCTGTAGTAAATGTGCCCACACATCAGTCTGCACTCCTACACTCATTCACCCCTCCCACCCATGCTATAAATGTCCCGGCGCCCACTCCACAGTGCACGCCGCCACACATAAGCACTACCCCCTCTATGTCTCAAGCACAAAATGGCAGCGCTACCGAGTTCCCTCTAGTAGGCGACCCTTATCCGCGCCGGCTCCAGCCGCTATCGTGTCGGGCTCAGGCCTGGCAAGCCATGCCCGGGGTATCAAATTGGGTTATGAACATAGTAAAAAGGGGCTACTCGCTACAGTTCGTTCGCAGGCCCCCGCGCTTTCGCGCCGTGGTCGAGACCTCGGTGAGAAGCAGCGTCAGTCACGTGCTTCGCACCGAGATTTTGAAACTGGTAAAGAAGGGAGCGGTGGAGCCCGTTCCCCCTTCCAAAAGCGAGTCGGGCTTCTACAGCCGATACTTTCTCGTTCCGAAGAAGGACGGAGAGCTCAGGCCCATCCTAGATCTAAGGCATTTGAACAAAGCTCTAATGACTCGCTCGTTCAAAATGCTAACGGTGAAACAGATCCTCGCGCACATTCGCCCTGGGGACTGGTTTTTCACGATAGATCTGAAAGATGCGTACTTTCATGTGCAGGTAGCCCCCCACCACAGGCCATTCTTGAGATTCGCCTTCGAGGGGCAGGCTTATCAGTACACGGTCCTGCCATTCGGCTTATCCCTGGCGCCCCGCACGTTTACGAAATGTATGGACGCGGCATTAGCCCCGCTCAGGCTGAAAGGGATGCGGGTGCTCAACTACCTCGACGACTGGCTAGTGATAGCCCAGTCTCGAGCAGAACTACTAACACACAGATCCTGGCTCCTCAACCATTTAGACTGTTTGGGTCTCAGGATCAATATCGCCAAGAGCTCGATGTCACCCACTCAAAAGATATCTTTTCTGGGCTTTGTTCTAGACTCGAGACTCATGAACGCGCGGCTGACGTCACAGCGCGCGCTATCCGTCCAGAACATGGCGACTTCATTCAAAGCCGGAACTCGCGTTCCCCTGAAACACTTTCAGAGAATGCTCGGCCTTATGGCCTCGGCATCGTCAGTGCTCAGGCTGGGACTGCTACACATGCGTCCCCTCCAGCGTTGGCTACGCGCCCGTGTCCCTCCTTATGCATGGAAATGGGGCCGTTTTCCCGTCAAAGTGAGCCACAGCGTTGTCAAAACTTTGGCTCCTTGGACGAGGACAGAGTGGTATCGGAGGGGCGTGCTTATGGGCACAGTCACGAAGTTGAAAGTGGTCTCGACAGATGCCTCCACTCGGGGGTGGGGAGCCCTACACGAGGGCAAGCCGGTCTCTGGCCTGTGGGCGGAAACAGAGAAGCGGCTGCACATAAACTGTCTAGAGATGAAAGCGGTCGCCTTATCGCTGAGAGCTTTCCTTCCACATATAAAGAACCACCACGTCTTGGTTCGTTCAGACAACATGTCGGTGGTAGCGTACATAAACCGCCAGGGTGGCCTGAGATCATATTCCCTTCACCGCATGGCGAAGCATCTCCTTTTATGGGCAGAGCACAACCTGAGCTCCCTGAGGGCGGCTCACGTGCCAGGTATTCTGAATGTGGGTCCGGATATGTTATCCAGGAGAACCATTCCCCCAGGGGAATGGTCTCTTCACCCGCAAACGGTTCTCTTAATTTGGAACACCTTCGGCAGAGCGAAAGTGGATCTCTTCGCCTCAGAAGACAACACTCACTGCCCAATATTTTTCTCCAAACGCAGGGATGCCCTGGCCCATGTCTGGCCCAGTCTCCCGCTGTATGCTTTCCCCCCGATCGCGATGCTACCACAAACCATCAAGAAAATCAGGGAGACAGCATCCGCGGTGCTTTTAATAGCCCCGCTCTGGAGGAACCGAACGTGGTTCTCCGATCTGATCCAGCTGTCAGACACAGCCCCATGGCCCATTCCGCTGAGGAAAGACCTCCTCACGCAGGCGAAGGGGGGGATCTGGCATCCCAGTCCCGAACTATGGGCCCTCCACGTATGGCCCATCAACTGGTATCGGGAAACCTCTCTGACAGAGTTATGAACACCATAGCGGAAGCTAGAGCCCCCTCGACGAGGCGGCTCTATACTCTGAAGTGGTCAGTGTTTTCTAACTGGTGTGCCGTCCGAAATATCGACGCACGCTCATGCGAGATAACAGAAGTGCTCGCTTTTCTCCAAGAGCTACTGGACGCGGGTCGTTCCCCCTCCACGCTCAAAGTTTATGTCGCCGCCATAGCAGCTAACCACGCTCAGGTCGCGGGACATTCACTAGGGAAAAGTGAGCTCATTGTACGTTTTCTTAAAGGGGCCAGGAGATTGAACCCCCCTCGCCCCCCTTCGGTCCCTATTTGGGACCTCGCGGTGGTTCTAGACGCTATGAAGGGTCCCCCCTTCGAGCCTCTCCAGACCGCGACCATAAAGCTTTTATCATTCAAAACTGCGTTTCTGCTGGCTCTGGCCTCGGTTAAACGTGTGAGTGACTTACACGCACTCTCAGTGAGTCCGTCCTGTCTCGAGTTCGGGCCCAACAACTCCAAAGTTGTTCTTAAACCGAGACATGGTTTTATACCCAAAGTGCTTTCTACCCCTTTTAGAGCACAGGTTATTACTCTGCTTCCTTTACCCGTATCTCAGGGTGAACAGGACGCGAATCTGCTCTGCCCGGTCAGAGCTCTGAGACTGTATCTGGAGCGCTCCTCCCCCTTCAGGCAGTCGGACCAGCTGTTTGTCTGCTTCGGCGGCCGCACTAAAGGTTGTGCTGTCACGAAGCAAAGACTCTCACACTGGATAGTGGACGCTATCTCGCTGGCATATGAGTCTAAAAACCTGACTTGCCCTATAGGCGTTAAAGCCCACTCCACTAGAGGCATGGCCTCATCTTGGGCTTGGTCGTGTGGCATTTCTTTGGAAGATATCTGTGCGGCGGCAGGCTGGGCCTCTCCGTCCACTTTTATCAGATTCTATAAATTGGAGGTTCCAGCTCTACAAGCAGGGCTTCTCTCCATTTAGGCTCTATCTTGACCCTGGTAAACAGATTGCCTTTAGTTTTGGCCTGTACACTTCAGTCCTTAAGCACTTTCATTTATCATAAGATCCGACTATGTCCGATCAGCCGTTCAAATGAACCGACTCTGTCCGATCAGCCGTTCAAATGAACCGACTCTTCCGGTTCTTCATCCCCCCTTATAGCCGCCTCTTCGGTGTCTCGGGGGTTATTTACATGTGCTTGGGTATACTGGGTCAGTCAGCACACACGGCGCTTTACATTGTGTTCCCATACGTAATACGAGGAACCTCTCTCGAAAGGGAACGTACTCGGTTACTTTCGTAACCTCGGTTCCCTGAGAGAGAGGAACGAGTATTACGTTCCGTGCCGTGTTTATGCTCTCAGGTATCGCTTCAGTCGATCTAAAAACCTGACACCTATGGCGAAATCAGGGCTTTATATAGCCTCCTGTATGCAAATATAAGCACCTTTTTTCGGCGGGCTTCTGGAACGCCCCCCATTGGCTCGTTCCTCTCAGCCGCCTCACCATAGGTTCATGCAGTTGCCGTGGCCCGGCCAATCAGAGCGCTCCTCGCGCTGAGTTATGGCCGTTCAGCGGCACTGCGCTTTACATGGATACCTTTATTAAAGTTTTGCTTCATATTCTCGAGAAAAGGAGTTTTTCCCATACGTAATACTCGTTCCTCTCTCTCAGGGAACCGAGGTTACGAAAGTAACCGAGTACGTTTATGCGCTACGTATATAAGTGACAAAACCGATTCATAAAGTATTGTTTTATTTAGAATAACATTCCTGTGCTTCAAAATAAACGTGTGTGCCGAATTGGATAAGCATCTGCAGTGGTCTGCAATCAGACGAATACAAATTCGAGATATAAATAGTTACATCGTTATATCTGCATCTGCACTGCAATACGATTTCAATGAGTGATTGACTTTGAACTGGGTTAAAACGGAAAATATGTACATTTAAAAAAACAAAACAAAAAAACATAATCGATTTGCTTATTAACGTTCCGGGATGATTCATTTCTCGTCATGTGGTTTTACAGTCATCTGTGGCTGAAGAATAAGACGAAGATCTCATCCTCTCTATTACTGTAGGCGCCATGTTTGTACTGAGCCTCTGCTTATTATGCTCATATCCATGTAACGTTTTATTCGAAGCGATATACACCCATAAGAACCGCTGGCGCTATCAATATACAGTTATATTACGTAATCTACGTCATGATGAAAAACATCAACCGCCTTGAGTTTTCACTGACTTATAAATGTATTGTCTGTCTCTTTAAATATAATAAAAAGCCTGCCCATAATCGCCTATCAATCAATCTAAGGGACATCGGGCTATCCCTCCCCACCAGTGCAGCCGCCATTCGCACTTCTACAAAAGATCATAAAAAAAAAGAGCTGGGCCTTGACTGTGTGTCGAGCCAGAAAATCTCCCCCGAAACCGCCGTCCAAACATCTGATTTCAGGCTAAAACCATCCTGACCGCGCGCCTCCCACGGAAGCTCGATCTTATGTGCCGAGTGCATTTTTAGTGTGCGGCCCAGATCGCCTGATTGATAGGGAGTCGGAAAAGAAGATTTTGAGTGACAGCTTACCTTAGTGCCAATCTTCGTCACAATGACAAGCGGCTGCAGCAATCGGGACCCGCAGTTCTTCCATGTCGTCACAGCGTAACGGCACGCAGGCAACTTTACTCATGAATATTTATGAGGTGGGAGGAGATATTACGGTTTAGGGAAAAGTGCTCGCCCCCTGGAGACTTCTGTGGGGACAATGTAACATGCAGGCTATATTATAAAATATATATATTTTGCACGGTACGTGGTCATTTTAAACGGTCATTTAGAACGTTTCATTAAATTAAGCACAGTCGGAAATGATAATACTCAAACTTTATTTATTTTTTCATTTTCCTTTCTCGTTTCTTAAAAAAAAAAAAAACTACATTTTTAAACTGCAAATTCATTTAAACACTAGTGCCTTTTAAAATATATGATATATGTTCTATGGCAATGGCATGCTGTACTTTTCATTTTGAGCTGCTTTCATCTAGTACAGGCTCTGAGAAGAAGAAGAATAAAAAAAGAAAGAAAAAATATTCAAAGAGATACAAAAAAATTCTGGGATCATATGATCTTTAATATTCATTCTAAACAGAAATATACCCACCGGAAAACTTAAATTCTGGGAAATTGCTTAAGTCTCCACCCCCATAGAGTCTCTGGAGTTTGGTTAGTTCTTCATTGAAAACTTTCTCATATTCTTGTCCAACATCTACAAGGCCACCAGAGGCTCTATAGGACAACACAAACCAGGTTAAATGTGGAAAATGCATTATTCAATATATATGAGAAGTATATCTATATATAGCCCATATTGGAATGAACGGAATGTGTCCATGTTATTTGATTTATGGAATGCTATTCATACTGGCTCTTTGTGGAGAATTCCCGTATCTTGTCGAGAAAGAGTCGCTTTATTGGATCCAGCTGTGCTGCAGATGAGAGAGAAATCACTGTTTTTTGCTTCACATGAACATCCAATAATTCTAAAATATTAATTTTAACCAGAATGCTTTAATGACATGTGCTTCCTGACTTAATTCTACTGCATTTTGTTTAAATAAAAAATATATATACCCACTAATACATTTGAAATAACTTATAAAGGCACAATAAAAGTATTTGCATTATAAAACACAAACAAGCAAAAAAAGATAAATAATTTAAAAAAATACATATATGGATTTGTCAAGAAACAGAGATCAGTCCACCCTCTTGTGGTAAAGTAGCCTATCAGAATAGAAAGGGCAGACTAGCTCAAAAGAAAACAAAGACTCCACAACTTTGACTTTAACCACAGAAACTCGGTTGCTCAATTGAATCAGAATCAGAAATGCGGATTCAATACAGACATCAATGTAAGAAAATATTTGAGGTATGGAAAAATGTTTATGGAAGCTGTATACATATAAACATTCCTTTTGTTGTTACAGCAAGTCAGTTGTCAAATTCAGATTCAAATCTTCTGCTTATGCTTATGTGGCATGGCAGGTCTTTTTGTTTATTTTAGGGGAAACAAATCTTCTAACGCTAGCATCCCAGATGTTCGAACAATTCAGTAAACATTCCATACACTAAAAAAACAATTACAACAACGGTGCATGAACTTGTGTTTTTGAAGTGTTCCTTTAATTTTTTTGAGCAGTGTAGTTCTTCCAATGTTTCATCATCCGACTCGTAATGGCCATTTAGCTTTTGACAAGTGCTAGAAGCGGTAGACCAATCACAACAGACTGGGCTATCTGGCCAATCAGAGCAGAGTAGCTTGCGGAAAGGGGGGATTCAGTGAGACTGATTCATCCGACAAGTTGTTTGAGAATCTTTGAAAAATGTGATGTGTATATGAGAACATGTTTTTTGACCTTTGATGCAAGTAAATGTTTTTGCAAGTAATGATGCAAGTAAAAAATTTCAACTATCAATTGCACTAAATTATGCATTTAGGAAATCTGTCATCTGTCTATGGAGCTTGAGAATCTTCAATTTATAAGAATATAACATTTGCAATAATTTAGAGTGCTTTCCCAAAATTAACTGTCCACAAAAATGGGGAGGTTGCATAAAAAAACAATATTCACATTTTTTTGGGGAAAATATGGATTTATGAAGGCATTGCATGCAGGAAAAATGACATACCCTCAGGGAACTCTTCAAATGGTTCTTTCTGCACCTCTTCCTCTAAAACGTCAGTTTGTGCTACAATTGGTTCCTTCGGATTGATGGAGCTTTGAGCATCACCGGACATTTCTGTCATACCAGCTGCCTTAACTTCTTTACTTAGAGAGGCAAATTTGGTCTCAACAAGAGGAAGATCCTCATCAGATTTAAATAAAGAAACTTCTGGGATAGCATCAGACACTGGAATGGCTTCCTTATGACAAACTTCACTAAGAGATGGAACTTCACCACAGGCAACTGCCACAGCTTCAGCACTGGAAATATCCATTATGGACTCAGATGTGCCAAATGTAAACGAGCCAAATGTCTGATTGATGATCTCTTGACTAGAAGGTGTTTTGTCTGCATTGACATTTGAAGACCATTTGGGAGCTATAAAGTCTTGAGATTGAGTAGATTGAGGTTGTGAAGAGTACTGTGCTCGTGCAATGTTTGCAAACGTTGATGCGTTGGTCACTGTAACAACTTCTGAAGCAGTGAATGACTCTTCTAGATGACCGTCCTCATGCGCAGATGAAGCTTCAGGAGTTGCCATAACTTTGGAGGTCACCATAACTTCAGGCATATTAACTATTTCATCAACTACTTCTGGAGTAAGTTTTTTAAAGGCAGAACCAACATCCTCACAAGATGGAATGACTTCTTTGGTGTTTGTTGAAGACAGCTCAGAAACTTCTTCTTGAGCTAAAGGCTCATGTGGAGCATTACTAGTGGGTGAATCTACACCTGAATCAATAGCTTTGGGTGCTGGATCTTTTGCATTTGAAATTTCTTTGTACGTCTTATTATGCAGACCTTCCATGGCCATTTGGTCATCACCTTTTGAATATGCAAAATCCACAGCAGAATCTATTATGGCAGTGTCAGGTGTGGTTTTACAGAAAGTTTTGCTCGCTGATACATGCAATTTGGAGGCCGCATTCAGAGCTGCTTCTACATCTATAATGTACTGAACTTGTTTAGTATCCACAGGAGCAACATATTCTGAATGTTCCACACTAACTTTTTCTGGAAGGGTGCTGGTAGAAGTTTTAACTTTTGAATTGGAAACAATGGTTGCTTTGGCATCACTCTGGTCATTGAATTGATTTGGCGTAGCCGGTTTGGTTGTACTTGATGTAGCAGCTTTCTGTGCAGCAGCAGGGATCACTGATTGTTTCCTCTCTTTGGTTTCCTTGGTCTTTTGCTGCAGTAATCTAGCGATATCATTTATAGTTTTTGGTTTTGCTTTCTCTAGGGTAAAGATAACATGATTTTCAATGTATGTAACAGAAGCAAGAATAAAATCACTCAAATAACTTGATCCCCTATCAATTATGTGCCCACAGCAAGTAGGTCATGTTCCCAGAACAATATTCATGTCTGAAAATGTAGTCTCAACCCTATTCCTAAACCTACCCATAACTTCTCTCTAAAATCAGGGGGAAATGATTGGTAAATAACACTGATGTAGAAGCACCTAACCCTGCAAGCATAAATTTAACACAAACTCTAAACCTGTCCCTCAAATCTGATTGGATTGTAATGTTCCAGGATCAACAAAGATGTTGATTCAGGAACATGAACTTGGGGAAATCATGTTCACCATTTTTCATTCACTCTTAGTCACCATGAAATCATAATTGACAAAAAAATGTAATTGCCGTATGTATTATAAATGATAATACATGCACAACATTTTAATGTCTTATGTATATGCCCTTGTTATCTTTAATCAAAATGATCACAAGCTGTCTTTTTCTTATGTCATGCTGATAAAAAAAGAGAAAAAAGTTTCATGTTCCCAAAGAACATTTCAGTGAAAAAAAATGTCTAAGTGAAAAAAAATGTCTGAAGGACATTTTAATAATCTGAAGAACCTTTTCCCAGTATAAAGATACGTTTGGAAAGGTATCTTTTTGCAATGGAAAGGTTCCATGAATGTTAAAGGTTCTTCATGGAATCTGCCAATAAAGGACCTTCATTTTTTTGTTTATCAGTCTTCCTAAAATAAGATAAATGTCAAACAAACAAGTGCAATAAAACTCACGATAACTTACTTATACTTGTATATCTGACAGGCTTCTTGACATAATTTGCTTTGGTGCAGAGCGTTGTCAATGGAGGAACTTTCCTTCGCATCCAAGAATCTTCCATCCAAAGGAACTGAGTTAAAGAGACACAAAGTCATATAATTTGCAGGACTGATTTCTGCAATACTACTGACATTTTAACATTAGCTGACATTTGAACAAGATATGTGTAGAGCTTTGAGCCAAGTTATATATATTCTTGTATATACTTTCCACAAATTTGAGATTTTTTTTGGTTTAAATTTATCACATGATACCAATATAAATAAGGTCTAAATAGCCTACTAAGGTAAGGTGGAGGGGTCGTGACATTAAGTTTTCATGGTAGATTAATATTTTATTATAGTTCATTGAAAAAATTTAATACTTTGTATCTTTGCTGATTAGAAAACAAGGCTTGAGTGTCACTAATAAATATGTACCTTCAAAACCCTCAAACGACGAACTCTCTGGAAGGACATAATTGCGAACATCCCTAAGAAGTGTACACTTGATGGCTCCTTTTTATGGTGGAGAGAATAAACAGTACAGTTACACAATGAGGACAGTGGACGCGCAAAAATAAATACCGCTACTTGACTTTTCTTTAAAGAAGGTATGAAGAAGTACGAAAAGACATTGACGGCCTTGTGATAATCCAGTGTTTAGTGTTGCTTTATTTCGACTCTTCGACGGTTGTTTTTCAGACACCGTTTAACTTACTTGTCCACCCGAACTCAGGACATGCCGTTCAATATTCCTTAAAATATTAAAAGGCTCTCATTTAACAAAGGCTGTACAGACATTAAACTCAGGATTACAGTACCGTAAGGACAAAAACATTCATAAAATTAATGATGTTGTTGAAATTGTTCCGTGAGGCAAAAGACGTTGCGTAACCGCGTGCCACTCCCCCCGAGGAACG
This sequence comes from Pseudorasbora parva, assembly GCF_024679245.1. Taxonomy (NCBI): domain Eukaryota; kingdom Metazoa; phylum Chordata; class Actinopteri; order Cypriniformes; family Gobionidae; genus Pseudorasbora; species Pseudorasbora parva. Next base: position 15,612,673 of record NC_090175.1, on the reverse strand, counting down.
TTCTGCGCGTGTCAGTACGTACGTCGCGTGCCACTGCAAAGCATTTTTCTTTTATCTGTTCTCACCAGGGGCGAGGCTACATAAGGGCCAGGGTGGCACTGGCCCACTCAGATTGACGGCTGGCCCACCCAATCAGAACAGACAAAAAAAAAAAAATTGGGATAGCAGAAAGAATATGCCTATGTGACAACACAAATCACTTAAACACGTACAAAAAGTTTCATTAAAAAATAGGGCTGTCAAATATGTTAATAACGCGTTAACGCAAATTCATTTTAACAGCACTAAATTTATTAACGCAGCGCGCATTTTCTGTTTGATCCGTGGCATAGCCCGTAGTTGGAAAAAGTGAGAGCAGTCAGACGCAAAGGATACAGCACCAAACATTAATAGGGAAAGAAAAGGGTTGACATTAATATTCTAAACCAAAAGAGCAGTTATTGCCTACATAAGCTACCACATAAGCTACCACATTTTTTGTTTAACTTTTATTAGACTTCAGAAAGAAAAGTGCGTTTTTCTCACAGAGCGCATTCTCTGCAGTCCGAGGGCGATGCACTGCAGCTCACTCTCGCTCATGTCTGAGGTAAATCATTATCACCGATTACAGTACACCTGTTTTATTGAACTAAATACATTACAATCGGCTAAAACGAATGCACGGGTTACTTTCCTGAACAAGCGCGCTCCCGAGTCCGTGTTCTTCACACTGTCCACGTAAATCGCGGCCCAGTTCGGTGCGCACACGCAAAATACCGGTAGTTCAATAGGGAGCGCGCGTCTCTTAAAGGGGCCACACTATATTCCTACTCGTGGAGTATGGACCTCCTCCAGGTATGGTGTGGATCTGGTGCGCTCACTGGTACACATTACCAATTTTTCATAAGAACTGTACCCTGCTCTGAATTAAACTTCCAGTGTAAAAACTCCCTTTATATTCTTAAAATGAGAGAAATCACTACTTACACTTAATTTTTAAGTTTAGGCTTAAGAGACATGAACAATTTCTTAGATAAACATCTATGACCTTTGATACGTCTAATCTTCATGCTGTATTGATTATTATTGAATAAGTATGGTTTCACTAATAATAAATGTACATTTGCATAAAGCATGCATATTTGTCCATACTCATGTTGATTAGAGTATTAAAAACTTAATTTTAGATTTACAATTGCTAAAAATGTGCGATTAAATTGCGATTAAATATTTTAATCGATTGACAGCCCTATTAAAAAATAATTACGGTAGAGCGAAAACATTTTCATATAACTGCCTTATTGCAACAGCCAATCAATAAGCTTAGTAGTAATGTTTAGCCAATCGCGTATTGTTGAGGGGATGGGAAGATGAGTTTACGTCTGCTAGTGAAATAAACTTTTAACATGGGCCACGGTGCATAACACGAGACGAAATTCTCACAGGTTAAGCTGCAAATACATGTTTGACAACAGTTATACTGAGTTGCATAAGTGACAAGAACTGGTTATTCCATTTTAAAATGAACCCAATTACTGAACACTGATGTCTTGTTAGTGGTCATATAGCAGCACAATATCTATATTTGTCTTCCTTGCAATAGGCTTTGTAGCTGCTTGTTATAAATTAATTTTGTATATATGAATTATATGAATTTGTTGGCAAAAAATAAATCATATATAGCTTATATTTACTGTCAAGTGATTTTGTCCCATATTGTTTAATTTGTGTAATTTGAGAGTAGTCATTGAGGTCCACCCTATTCCACCAAGGTCCACTCAGTTAAAAATTTCTGGCCTCGCCACTGGTTCTCACAATGTAAAAAAAATAGTCATAGACCTTACAAAAAAGTAAAACACTTCGATATATGGGTACTGACCTCAAGTATTCAACATGCATGCTCGTACAACACTGTAAGCAACGAAAAAACTGCAATATAATAATTTGGACGACTACCTTGGTCCAATTGAGTTTTATTTGCAACATTAAGACAACACACTGCTTCTACATTGATAACAATACGCTGTCATCAACATATTTACTTCTGAATTTGTAATATATTATACTCCATTCAAAGTTTTAACCATAGACACATATGTTACTGTTCAATCAATGGGACTTCATTAAAAAATAATGAAGTTGAGGGCAAATCTTCTGGTCTGAAATGTACAGTGTGCGTGATAAGAGATGAGGGAAGGTCAGGAGAATAAGGTAAGAGGGGAGAGCGGATAAAAGGAAAGATGTGTGACCATGACCCCATTGCATTGTCTAAAATATACTTCAAGATGAGGTTTGGGAAAGTGACCCAGCAGAAAGCATTCAAAGCACTAAGAGTCATTCTTTCTCACATATACACACACATAGAAAAACCGAGTGGAATAACTTGCTGGCCCCACAAATAGCTGTTTTCCTTGATCACTCTGGCATCTCACTAGCACAGCAGTGGAATATTAATGCGTGTATTGCATCTAGACAGGAAAACACACACACACGGGCACACACACTCACAAACAAATGAAAACCGATCCCTGTTACAGCACCTTTCTCAGGCTCAGTAGTGTAATAATTGAGGGCGAACGAATAAGACCCACACAAATTCAACACAATTTATCATCTATGTAAAAAGGGCTCTTGAAGAACTGAGGACATTTGCAGCAGATATTGGTGATGATTGATCCCTTTTGCTCTCTGGTTCATTTAGGATTGTTTCAACATTTCTACATGCTGCAACCTTCCAAACTTTTAGCACAATGTCCCATTTTTTTTGCAAATAAACAACAAAAAAGCAAGCAAGAACACAATTAAACAAAATATGATCTGACATCTCTCAATTTTTACAAAATATAGAAAAAACCTACAGTGTTGATCATTAATGCCTAACAACAGCACAAGGATTAAAAAAAAGAACATACATCAATTAAAAAAACAAACTGTGATCTCATTAGTTATGCAGTTTTGAACTTAAATACAGTACTATATATTAAATGCTTTACTTTGAGATGTACCACAACAAAACTAAGAACATCAGGGAAGAAAATCTGACTGAATAATTGCTAAAATCAAAAGTTTTGCAGCCACCACATATTTTCACTGGTTATATATTAGCCGTTTAGGGATATTTCAGAGATATTTGACATGTTCTTTTACAAGTGAATTCATCTAATGTCCCTTCAGACCTGATATTTCTGTGAGATGTGTCCTATTCTCAAAAACAAAAAACATAAATACAAGTTACATGACAAAAGATGCTGAAAAACATGTAAAACAATTTCCAAAATCGTCTTTCCATGGAGCGTTTCTGTATCTTCCCGAGACTAGCTGCAAATTTTCCTGAACATGCTCACGTTTATTGGACCCTCAAAAACAAACATATCAAGTACATTCGGTAGTTGAATTGTCACTAGTATCTTTCAGTAAAAACAGATGAGAAAAATAAATAAATAAAATAAATGAGCCGGTTGACACTAGAAAGGTTTGCCAACAAAGCCTGGTCTTAGTTTTTAGTGTTAATGACTGAAATAATGGAATGAATGTTGAATAAAAAGACTAAAAGGGTGAAATCTCACAAAAACATATCCAGGTTGTCCCAAAAAACCCAATAATTTTGGGTATATAATAATTAAAATAATATAACTATTTTTTTTGCATTACAGTTATAAGAATGAGATTTTTTTAAACTATGTTAATAAGAGATCCATGAGGTTCACCCATAATGAGATTTTGACTGAAATGGCACATATTTTTAATGATTCTGTGTATTCTAGAATAAATATTGCAACAAATGGCACTACTGTTCCCAGGTCATTAGAGCGTTAAAACACCACTATATGTTTGATTCTTTAAGACTTACAGAATCCTGAGACATCCTTTACATCCTTACTCTACAGTGCATCCTTCATTTTCACTCACTCACACACTTGACTTGTCTTGAAGCAGTACCAAGACAATAAAAATCTGATCGGGATCACTGATCAAGACTGTTACAGCATTTTTGCAGACTCACTGATGCTTGTGCAAATACACACATTCACACTTTGGGATTCGTGATGCTGGGTGGAGTGGGATTGTCACATTAGGCTGGTGGGCTTTCACCACAGAGGAGTAGCGGATGTGGAATCTGGGGGTCGAATGGTCAGGTCATACAACATGGGTCAGGGTTCATCAAAGAGCTGAAGGTCCAGTCGCACCACAATCTCTCCCGTAGGGACTTCGTGTAAAAGCAGACGCTTGGTGATGGGGCCCTTCGAGCCCTGGTCCTTCTTGATGTCGGCCAGCCGAATCTCTGTCCTGCCCAAGAAATCTAACAAGACACAAGAAATTAAATGGGGTGAAAGATGTAGAGAGAGAAAGAAAAATGTTATGTGGTTATGATTATACACTACTGTTCAACAGTATATACAGTATATACATAGTATGGGATTGCAATTATATGTTGGTAAATATTTATGTAACTCTGATTTTATACACTCACTGGCCACTTTATTAGGTACACCATTTCAACTGCTTTTTAATGCAAATATCTAAAGGTCAAGGTGGGTTTACGCCATGATATCACAACAATTCTGAACTGTAAAAGGGCTTGTAAATATAATGTGTAAAACTGCAATTTTCTACAACTTGTGCCACGTGGCCGCTGTACCACCTGAACTCTGCAGATTTAAGGTGTGGTCGAATTGAATTGCCGCTAAGACCGATTGGTGTATGACATCAAGGTACCACGAGAGCAAATCTTAAGCATAGAGAGCTTTATTTACAGTAATTATGACATGGCGTGAACGCAGCATAATCAGCCAATCACATGAATTTAGGCACGCAGACATGGTCAACATAGGGTTTACAGAAAATATCCAGAAAAAGAGAAAATATCCAGTGAGAGGCAGTTCTGTGGGCAAAAATGCCTTGTTAATGCCAGAGGTCGGAGAAGAATGGCCAGACTGGTTCAGCTGATAGGAAGGCAACAGTAACTAAAATAACCATTTGTTACAACCAAGGTCTGCACACAAGCATCTCTGAACGCACAACACGTTGAACCTTGAAGCAAATGGGCTACAGCAGCAGAAGACACACCGATGCTACTCCTCTCAGCTGAGAACAGGAAACTGAGACGACAATTTTCACTGGCTCACCAAAATGGGACAATAAAAGATTGGAGAAATGTTGCTTGGTCTGAGGAGTCTTGATTTCTGCTGTGCCATGCAGATGGTTGGGTCCGAATTGGGCATAAACAACATGAAAGCATAAATCCATCCTGCCATCAATGGTTCAGGGTGCTAGTGGTGGTGTAATGGTAGCTATTTTTTTGGTACACTTTGGGCGCCACAGCCTGAGTATTGTTGCTGACCATGTCCATCCCTTTATGACCAGTGTTCTGATGGCTACTTCCAGCAGGATAACGTGCCATTTCACAAAGCTCAAATCATCTTAAACTGGTTTCTTAAACATGAAAATGAGTTCACTATAGAGGATATGCACGTGATGTCACTGTTGGCCAGAGGTACTGAGGTTACACCCACTGAGTGGCAGAATTAGTTTCAGTGTGAATGCCGCGAAAAACACACAAAACATACCTAAAATGGGAAAGAGTTTGCATTTAACTGCAGAAATCTGAGGTATATTTTTTACAGGCTGTCCAAAGCTACAGAAAAGAGAAACAAATGGATCCCTGCAAATTACAGAAACAACTTAACTCCAGAAAGTGAAGCGCGGATTTGCAGTTATAATTTTCTGTCAATATGAATTTTGGGGTAAAATCATAACCTATATATTGTATTGACAACTCATCAATAATAAGTGATCACCCAGATTTAGTGTTGTATTCAGTGTTGGCCAAGTTACTGAAAATTAGCAATAAGTTACAGTTACTAGTTACTTCTTTTAAAAGTAATTGAGTTACTTTACCAATTACTGTATATCAAAAGTAATTAGTTACAAGGGAAAGTAACTTTTACATTACTTTTATATCTTATTTAAATGTAAATATGAACAGTACTGAACAGTCAAATACAATGAACATCATTTTTAGAGCTATTTATTGTAATCAACAGGCCTTCAGATCAAGCAGTAGTACGGTCAGTGTTTAGCGTCCACCAACAGCAGCAGCGGTGCAGCTGGGAGAGTTTTGGCATTTTTATACTCGGTCACTTCATTCATTTTCTCTGACGAGATATCGATCTGATTGTGAAAAGACCAGAAGTACCTGGCTGTTTAAACCACATAAGTAAAATTTTACTCCAGCCAAATTGTCAACAATAAATAAATAAACGTGTTAGCAAGTTACCTATATATGTTGTAGTCAGATATGACTTGCTACTGCAACACGCTTCGCCGCAAATGAGTAAAGCAAGCAAACACACAAACGACCGCAAGGAAAACAAAGTAAGTTTTAGATGCTCAAAAACACAATCATCTTCATTAAAGCTAATGAGACTAAATGGTCTTACCAGTTCTTAGGTCGCCCTCTCATATCGTGGTCTTTGATCTTGAAATGAGCTGATGATAAGATGCAGCTCAAATCTTTTGTTTTATTTCGTTGACGTGAACTCCGTTAAATGTCCATATACTGCGGGGATTGTAGCCTAAGGCATGTTTTAGTTTTATTTTTTAAATTATTTTTAGATTGTGTAGCGCATTTTGTTTGTGAGCCCCTATATCAGCCTAATCTCAATTTATCAAAAATGCCTTTTTACTGCGGTGGTGGTGGTGATAGGCTAAACATTTAAACTAAATTTGTGATGCTCTAAGTGTTTTTCACTTTTTAAAAATATTTTTTATTATAGGCAAGACAAGTCAAGTGTTGATTTGAGAGGCTAAAGCATTAGGTTAACTTACTGTCGGTCGCTGATTTTCATTTAAAAAAAATTAAACATTAATTTAACAAAGAAAAAACTGCTCAACACATTTGTCTAAATTAACTTAATAAAGAAACGAAACGAAACTACTTTGACATTAAAAAACGAAAACTGAACTATTTTAATGGCTGCAACAGTGTGTAGCTTATAAGGAGGATAAAAATGGGCTGCGCCAAGATTTGAGCTTCTTGACTGCAAGTGTTCATTTTTCACAAACGAGAGTAACGCGAGTAACAAACTCATTTAAATTTCAGTAATTGTGTTACTTCATAAAAAAAAAAAAAAAAAAAACATTTGGTAACATGCGTGCTACTGCTAAAAGTAGTAGAATTACAGTAACGCGTTACTCCCAAGATTGATTGTATTTATATAAAGCATTTACAGGCAAATGCATCTTATGTATTTCCCTGGCGTCAAAAAAAAAAAAACAGATATAAATGTAAGGAAACCTGGCTGCATGTCAATATCCATGGATCACTGGATATTTGGTAAGTTGTAAGGAACACTATGTAGAGTCCAGCCTTTAGTTTAAACTGATAATCGTTTGTTTTACTCATGTTTTCGCAGTGTCCTCTATTAAAGCCAGTCAGGCAGCAGGCTCTTTTGCCACTCAGTTCGGCTGAGGGGCTGTGTTCCGGCCAGAAATTGACGTCAATGCATACCCTCTATACTGAAACTGACTTCACAGTCACCAGATCTCAATCCAATAGTGTATCTTAGGGACATGATGGAACGGGAGATAGGCATCATGGATGTGCAGGCGACAAATCTACAGCAACTGCCTGATGCAATTATGCCAATATGGACAAAAATGTCTGAGGAATGTTTCCAGTGCCTTGTTAAATCTATGCCACAAATAATTTGGGAAGTTCTGAAAGCAAAACGGATTCCAACCCAATACTAGCAAGGTATACCTAATAATCCAGTGCCAGTGATCCTGTGTGTGTGTGTGTGTGTATATATATATATATATATATATATATATATATACACACACACACACACACATACATTATATATATATATATATATATATATATATATATATATCAATCAATCAATCAACTTTATTTATATAGCGCTTTTACAATCACGATTGTGTCAAAGCAGCTTCACAGTGTCAAACAGGATAATATTGCGACAAAATTAGATTTGGCTGTACAGTCGTACTGGAGAAAACAGTGATGTTATCAGCTTATTTTAATTTATCATATAGCGACAATGTTGGCAGATCAGTATTATAGTTTATAGAATTAGATAAGACTTAATTCATATATTTTATTTGTATAATAAGTTGAATAACTTTAATCATATTTTTAGTGTCCCCAATATATATATATGAGAGAGTACATATGTATAATCAAAAGCGAGTATGTAAATAAGTATATTTTCAGCATACTGACCGTCCGGGGAGAACTGATCCCTCTCGAACACAGTGACACACAGCACGTCCTGCTCCAGGTCTTTGATGAAGAACTGGCAGTTTGAGTTCCATTTGGGGTTCAGAGTGTCCTGTAGCGTCTTAGTGACGTGACACTGAGAGCCCATTGTCACCTCACAGTACGGGTTACTCTTACCTGCACGCGATGGACATTTATATGATCAATATTATCAGAATGCTTAAAACATTGTGAAGCACATTATAGCATATAGTATACATTCTTTACCATTTGAGCGGCAGGGCTTTAGCTCAATGCCTTCAACAATGTTCACCATTAGCCGGCCAATACCAGTGGCCCTCTGAGACCTTACTGCAAACATAATAGTAACACAAAACCATTGCTTAGCAAACACTCAGAGCATTCATAGATTTATTAAAGCAGTGAGATGTGTATAAGGAAATATGGGAGACAGACCTAAGTAGGCCTTTTCTCTCTTTTTCTTCTCTGTTTCGATGAAAAGCTCAGAAGCGGCTTTTATCTTCTGCACCCAAGCTGTCCTGTAGGATGGAGCAGTGGAACATTGTCAAAATATGTGCGATTTACAGCATTTATATGATAGTCTAAGCACATATTGCAGGATAATGGCTACAGATCTAATTAATAAAAAATAATTGGTAAATACCGCTCGTTGATGCTCTCAGCGCGTATAGTGTAGACTCTGTCTATGTGAGATATGTGGAAAATGGGTTCATCTCCTGAAGGATCAGTGGGCAGCTTCACCAGAACCTCATTAAGAAAGATGGGCTGCAGAGGTCAACAAATCAGGTTAAAGGACCAAATATCATATTAAAGGTCAAAATAGGAACACAAATAAATAGGATCTTTAAGACTCTCACCGTTTTATACATGCGATACTGCAGGTGGGATTTTGCACTAAAGACCTTGTCCGTTCCAGACGAGCCGAGAGGTTTAATGATCTGCGTGAGGAGCAGAAAGTCGTTAAACAGGAAGCCATAAAGCTCCTTGTTGCTCTTGGCTTTGTAGAGTTTTCCACTGTGTAGAAACTTCCGAGGGCCCAGGCAGTTTGTAACGGAGTTGAACACAAGTTGCTGTAAAGAGAGAGAAACTTTTATTGTAATGAGATTTGACCTAGATTTCCACGAGGACAGCTTGACAAATACACACTACCATTCAAAAGTTAGCTGTTAGCAAGATTTCTTTTGGAAAGAAATTCGTAAAGATAAATTATATTGATCAAAAGTGACTAAAGATTTCTAATGTTACAAAGGATTTTTATATAAAAATGCAGTTCTTTTAAACTATCTATTCATCAAAGAATTCTGGAAAAAATGTAACATGGTTTCCACAAACATTAAGCAACACAACTGTTTTCAACATTAATGTTTCTTTAGCAGAAAATCATCATATTAGAATGATTTCTGAAAGATCATGTGACAGTGAAGACTGGAGTAATGAGGCTGAAAATGCAGCTTTGCACCACAGGAATAAATTACATTTTAAAATACATTTGCAGCATTGAGAGACTCCCCCCAATCTCTCGTTGAACGGTAGTGTTTTTGACACCTATCGTACACTTTCATACGCTTATTTTTCATATGCAGATTTGTTTTAGACCAAAATAGTCTCTTTTTCAAAATATCTGAAAACTAATTAAATACTGTATCCAGTGAAAAAAGGTTTATTTTACTGAGTGCCTCTGTCTGTGGACTCTGTTTACGCAGCAGGTTTGTGTTCTGGTACCTCCGACAGCCCCTCACACTGCACATGCGCCTGGATCCACTCCAGGCGGTCTGAGTTTTCTTTCTCACGCACTCCTTCGTTGACCTGCGAGCACAGCTCTTCAGCTTTCTCCAGAGCCAGCCGCAGGTGACTGTGGTCTGGGTGGGTTTCTGGAGTGTTCTCTAAAATCTGCGTGTGAAGGGAGAAGCAGCATGAGATGATGCTCCCAGATACATGAAGCCAAAGGGAAGTGATGTGAAAAATATGGAAGCTTGTTTCCGCCAGTGAATAAAAAAAATAAGGCAATTGCGACTTTTTTAAAATATAGTAGTTAGAAAATAGTTGATAAACCAGATTGCGAGCATGCCGTGAACATACGTTTTTGATTATGAGTGGGTATCGGGTGACTCTCTGCATCGGTTTGAGAAGGAAACTTGACAAAGGCATTCCCTTACAGCGGGGGTCCATCGCCAACCTCTGTAAAACATGCATAAAATAACAACCATGCAACATCATGGCATTTTCTTCAGGAAATACAAAAATATTTTTAAAATGATCTAAAATTTGGTGTATTTAGTATTAAAATGTGCAAACAAAACCCTGATAAAGCCTGAATTAAGTGTCACAAAATATCACTAGATTAACCGGTTGACTGTTCGTTAGTCTCACCTTAACAAACTCTTTGAATTCGGGCACCTCGTCTGTTTTTTGCTGAATGAGGGTGGCGCCGTTGAGCTGGCAGCTGCAGAAGCGGATGTACGGCTGCATGTGAACAAGCTGAGCTGTTAGGATGTCACCAATCATCTTCACCGGCATGCGCTCACCCGACATCTTTTTCCTCACCCGCAACGCCCTGGAGAGAGAGTTAGATGGGGCATTCTGGGTAAGCCACATAATGCTCATTATATGGAATTACATCTGAACTATTCATATAGTTGTCTTAAAATCTGTTTAATAAAGCTGTGAAGTGTGAACATTTAATTAATTGACCTGACATACACATTACTTTAATACTGATGCACTGCATTCTCATGAATGACTTTAGAGCAATTTCCATCATGGAATAAACAAAGAGGGAGCTTAAATCAGGGGTTAATTGCATGGTGAGGATATCAACTGTATTAACCAATAGGTGGCGTACTTGAGCAGTTTAATGTTGCACATGATCAGCTCTTTCCAGTTGACAAAGATCATGGCCACCTCCTTCTCTGTCAACAATTCTGAGTCCAGCAGAGGCTTCTGGAAGGTCTGAAAACAAACCATAAATATATATATATATATATTTTCCTATATTAAATTCTCTCCATTAACTACATTGCGAACTAGCACAATATGGATAATACACATTCATTAAATAGCATCACCTCAGGTATTTCTACTTCCTGGCATGACTTTATACTGAACATCATACAGACAACAACCCTGACTAGTGTTGATCTTTGCTAGTCTATAGGCCTGATTGAACTGTAATTTACTCCGAGTTTTACCTCAGTAACTAGCTGCAGGTCATTGACATAGTTCTCCTCTGTAACAATAAGTTCATGTATGTATCCCTGTCTCTTCCGTTCCACTGGCGTCAGCATGTCAAGCAGGTGGAGGTCGGCACACCCTGTGAAATGCACAGATGTCATGCAAAGTCAAATCCCATGCATAGATTAATACATTAAACATAAGATTAATAATTAGTACATTAATTTGGTTACAACAAGCTGATAGTACAGTCACACTTTATATAAGAAGCCTTTTACAAACTCTGCACTTATACAAACAAAACGGATATAATGTACTTATTGTGTTGATGTATTGCAAATAAGGTTGGGGACAGGTTTGGCGATATGGGTAGATCAATTATGGATGAAATTACATGCAGGTATTTTTTTTAATACTAATACAAATGTCAAAACATTTATGTACACAATAAGTGCATCATATCAAATGATTAATTTCAATGTTAGTACATAGTAAAGACACTTAATATAAAGTGGGACTGATTATTGGTAAGAATAATGCTGATTTGTTTTTTCAAATTTAATTAAGTAATGAATAATGCAGGATTATGCAGACTAATGCAGGACCTTAAAATAAAGGGCCTGACATGATTACACTTATCAAATAAATAACTGGACATGCAACATTGATTTGAGTTGAACTTACTTTATTATGTGAAGAGATGGCAGTGATATGAGCAGTTATGCATGAACACGCTTTCTCAACTATGCAAAAAATTTTCACAGCAGAATGCTGCGATTGCCCAATCAGAATCAAATGAGCCGTTTAAGGCAAACAAATTGTTTGTTCCCGTCTATAGAATATGCATGCATGTATATTGCTCAAGCAATTCTCACTTCTTGCCATATGTGCGGCTCATGAATTAAACGACAGCATGTTACTGTACATTCATAAACATTATGCGTTTAATAGTCACTTCATCTGGTAGCAGATTAAAAATAAATAAGCCAGTCTGCAGTTGCCATGGAGTTCTTTAATGGTTACACATCATTTTTTATAAAGGTGGTATGACACTTTCTTTAAAGCTAGGAACTGATGTATATAGTTGAGTTTTTAACTGTACATTCATTAAATTTTTTTTTGATAAAATGCTTTAATAATCAAGTACAATGATTAATTTTTTGGACACTGTGGTGAGATATTCAGAACAAAATGCATTTTATTACAGAGTATTGCAAATATCGGATGGGAAGGAAGCAGTTGTGCTTCTGAAGTCCGAGGATGGTTTGGTTCACTTAAAAAACGAAACAAAAGAAAACTGCAACAGACTGATCACGGACATGATGGACAGTCCATCCAGCCAATAATAATAATAAAGCAGCAACCTCAAATACTTTCACACTGTGGTACCAATAAAGAACCACACTGACATGAAATAAACTCGGAAGGAATTTCATGTGTTGTTTCTCAGCACTAAAATTACAATACTGTTTTGAGGCAGATTAAAAAAAGAAATAAAATCAGAGCTTGTGTGTTGCAAGTACAATATTGTAGGAGTAAAAAATTAATGCCATGCTTTTTTTTCCCCTACACTGGATCATCTAACCGGCCAAAAACTTTTTTGTTGTTGTTCTTTTATGTAAAAGAAAATTCCAGTCTTTCATGATGCACTTGTAAACGTCTATTTATTCATAAGCATTTGTGAGTAGAAGGGTATTAAGCTTATATTCAGTACATCATTTTTTTTTTCCGTAATGCAGTTTAGGGTTTCAGTCAAAGCATGACAATTAAATTTCATAAAATTTGGACTTTCTTAATGCTCTCTACTCACTACTTGTACTTTCATTGTTATGTTTCCCAGTAAAGGACGGTGTACATACTGCAGTGGATTTTTTTTTAAAACACTATGCATAACAATTTTTGATCATTATAAAAATAGTGAGCTGTTGTATCAAGAACAACATAAAATCTAGTGTTCTCAAATCAACATCAACATTTCAAAAATAATTGCAAGTTCAAACAACATGACAGAATGATGACAGCAAACGATTGAGAATACAAAACAAAAGCATTCATCCATCTATATGGGAAATACAATTGTACAAGCAATGAACCCCCGAAAACCCAATCACGGGAGGGGACCCTTCACGATCAGGAACATACATGTACGCACTTTGTCTCTCACTGTACCATTAACCTTAAGTGGCAGTTGTGCAGTTTTTTGGTTTGCAACACCAATTCTCAACCCCCGTCACATTAGACACAACGAAACAATCAAAATGAAACACAAACAAAAACAAAACAAAGAGACTAGCAAGCACACAAACACAAATCAATCCATCCACTGTTTTGGTATGAACATGTAACAAACAATGACACCGAGAGGCATGTGACTGGACCGGATGAACGGAGACGTCCATCTTGTCCGTCAAATTGACTGACAGCACCTGTGTGTATTGGAAGGGGTGAGGAGGGAGGCATGGTTCTGAATGACACACAATAGTATTCTACATGAAGTCCACACATATCCGACCATTTTGGGGACATTTGCCATGGTAAATACTGGTTTTCATTTTCAAGACTTGTTTTAGACATATTTTGGCAACCAAAAAGTGACATCTGGATATTTCAATTGGTCGGATATGCTGTACACATCGCTGTCTCAATTCCACATATTAGAGCCTTGATGAGTTGGCAATGACACTAATAAGCAAGTCAAGTTATGACATGTTTGACACTGCACCCCGTTACGTCATGACTCATGAATAGTGGGTCATTCTGTGGTGCTATGGTCCATTGAGAAACCATGGGGGCGGGGCTTGGTGGAGCGAAAAGCGTGCATTAGTCAGATGAAGAGGTGGAACTTAACACTGAATGGAACCATTTTGATTGGTTGCTTCAAAACAGATTTCTTTTTTTACCTACAGTCTTTGGGACGAGATCACAGAAAGCCACAAAAGGACCCACTATCCAGCACTTTCATTTGATTAGTGTTTCAATTCATTGTACAAATTCAGTGTGAATGATTAATTTCATGAATTTGTAAAAGAAAAAAGGAAAGAGATCCTTTAAAATATTAGGCATTCTTGTTTATTTAATTGCTTTAATGCGGAGGATGCTGGCTGGTAATTTTGGCGAGCGTCTACGGTTCTGAATATTGAGGTTAATGACTGCTCTCTGTAGTATTCGTCTCTTCTGGCCACAAAGCCAGCTTGGGGGGGGGGCAGTCACATGATCAATGTTCCATCTCCCATCATCCCGCTGGGCACAGTTTAAGGGATAGTGGGTCGCTTTGAGGACTTTCAAGGCTGAGTGGGATATGGGCAACATAAGAGTCCTAGAAAGAGGAAAACACAGCACATAAGCCAAAAAAAGGAAAAAAAAAATCTAAATAAAAAAGGAAAGAAAAGAAAAACCACAATGTGCAAAAATCTTTACGAGCTAGGAGAACTAAATGAACTCTGCAAGACTCTTCACAAGACGCCACAATGACAAGGACACAAGCATGCAGGCGCAGAGAGAGAGAGAGAGAGAGAGAGAGAGAGAGAGAGAGAGAGAGAGAGAGAGAGAGAGAGAGAGAGAGAGAGAGAGAGAGAGAGAGAGAGAGAGAGAGAGAGAGAGAGAGAGAGAGAGATTCTACTTAATGCTCTACAACATGAGGTGAGAGGTTGCTTGGAGACAGGAAGCGGCGGGGCTTCAGTGTGGCAGAGGATAAGGACTGGACATTGGACTCTTTATAACTCACCACACTGTGAGGACATAACTAAAACTAATTTTGAGAAGGTCCTCAAAGATGTGAAAGAAATGATTGTTATGAAAGTATTTTAGACTACACTGGTTCTGGATGTTATTGGTGACGATTCAAGCCAAATAGTTTCTCATAGGGACATGAATTTTCAGAATTGTTCAGTCTGCTTTGGGTTTTTTGTTTTAGCAGGATAGAGAGAAGTTCAGTATGAGTGTGTGTATAAGATATAGGAAAAGATTCTGGACTCACATTGTTGGCTGGGGTCTGTGTCGGTGGTCAACTTGACGTAGTTTGACGGGAAAAGGCCAACTGAACCATTCAGCTCTCCCTTCCACCAATCAGGATCCTCTCTGCTCAAAACATTGATGATTTGGCCCTTCCCGAAAGGCAGCTCGTCATCGTTCTGAGCTGTGTAGTCATACATGCCAATCACCTGGCACACTATGGAAGGGAAAGATAAAATATACAATGTACTGTATATATATATATACACACACAGTAGTGGCAAAAAGTGATGTCCAGTGTATAAAAATTGACAACATCACCCTTTATTCAAATATTATAAAAAAAGTGTAAGATTTTGTTAGCGCATTGCATGTATTTAATTGTTTTATTTGTGATGAGACAATGAAACATGCCAAATTGTGCAGACATAATTTTTGTGTCATCCAAAGAAAATATGAACAAACCATGAAAGAAACAACAAAAAATCTGAATAACTGATTAGCAGTCAATGTATTGTTTTTCCAATGAGCTTTTTTTTAATAGTAAAATAAAACCTTTTTGCAATGCAATTTCTATATTTTCTTTTACAAATGTATCAACTGCTGACATGCATTTCTGAAACTCTACGCAATGTAATTACTTTTTTTTTTTTTTAATTCTTGCTTGTTAAGAGTGTTTGGTAGATTACCTTTATTTATCAACCATGACAACATGCAAATACTATGAAAACAAACTTGTTAATGGTGCGTTGGGCACATAGCACTATAACTTAGCCTTGTCCTAAATGACAGTTGACAACATGCTCTAACTCAACATATTCAAACATCGCATTAAACTTTTTCATTCAGAGAAGAGCAAGTACAAAAGACAGCATTCCATCTATGGCAAGAGAAACCACATTCTTTAATGTACAATAAGTTCTGTACCTGCATTGGGTGTTGGTAGCTTGGGTGGGTTGGGCTCTGTGGGTGTGGTCTTACTGGTGCTGGGGCTCAATAATTTTACATAATTAGCTGGAAACCAGCCGATCTGACGCTTCTTTCCTCTTGCCTGCAAAAAGCAGTAGCAGTTGGCCATTACAATTAATTAAGTAGAAAAAAAAAGAAAAAAAAGAAAGAAAAAATATCACAATCTGAATAAAAAATATTTATGAGGAATATCTCACTGGCATCACCAAATCATATTCCACACAAACAAGTGCCAAATTTTATTTTATTTTTTTAGTAAAATCTAAGTACAAATAAGTAACATTACAGAGAACCAAATATGTCACTTCTATAACTACAGAAAGTAGTGCTGCATGATAAATCTTTTGAACATCGGTATCACGATGTGAGCATTTGCGATAGTCATATCGCAGGATGTGCGATGTCAAGTACAGGGATTGTAGTGGATCTGTGATCCGTACAAACCAGGCACCACGGTGTGGATTAATTGCAAAGTTTAAACATTATAAGGCATCTTTACGCAGGAAAGGAGGCACAGAAACCAAAACTGAGGTGTCAAAAATGTGCATTTACACAGGAATTAAAATCACGGGAAACAATGCTTTGAACATTAGTATTTTTTCCTGCAGTTTTTTAAACAAAGAGTTATACATTTATTTTAAAATAATGGACAAAAACACAATGAAATACAACCCGAAATGCGTATTATCTGATTGTAGGTTACAGTATAGTTATTTAAAGTTTCTTAGTAAAATTATGCCAGCTGGAAGAAATGCTCTAAAGAAATTATGAATTATTGCACCGGCTAGATTCGCAGAATTAAAAGTGTCCGAAAGGTTTTTTTTTCCTTTTTCAAAGAGCCAGAAAGTCACTTTGGATCAGGTACAACAAATTAACAATGATACTAATGTTAGCATTTCAGGCAATACAGAAGATGTCACCAGATCGTCGTGAAATATTGTTCTCAGGGAGATGATTTTTGGATTATAATAAAACAATGCACAATCACAATGACGCTGACTGGGTTAACTGCGTTGAACTGCCAGTCTCTTCAAAGGAAGATTACAAAAGGTGAACGCCAACTGATTACACACGACGACTCTGTTAGTTTGGTGGTTTGCTTCACAATGTGAGTAGAGGACTGTTTTACCTTAATGGCAGACATTTTTTAATTTGCCTAAAAACGATATGGAGCTATACCTATACGTGCTGTCTCCTGCTTCTTGTGCTGTTCCAGCTGACAGGTGTGCTTTTGGTTGTCATGACAATGAGTAGTTTAGGGTGGCACAGGTTTGTGTTCATTTACACTGAATCAAAACAGTTTCAGAGTCTCCTTTGATACCAGGGGCTGAGGTCTGAGGCGTATTTTAAGTCTGCTTTTATGTGGCATTGTGTCTTTACACAGAATTTTGAGCAGACACAGAGCCACTTTAGAGTAGCCTTAAAGGGTTACTTCAGCGATTAGCATATGGCTTTGTATCAGTAGAAACCCTGGAGTATATTCAAATTATTGTGCTTTCCCCCCTCATATCTCCCTGAGACACGAGATTTATGCATTTTATTTCTGGAAAAATTCCTCCTATGATGCAAATTGACGATTTTTGCATCATAGGAGGAATGCTTGCTCAAAGGCTAAAGACTACAGCCAGCAGAGGGAGCCATTTCCGCATGTTTTGAATTCCCCCCGCATGGGGGATGGGAGATTACACTCAGCTTGCAGGGAGAGCTCAGCTGGCAGGCACTCATTTAAACGGAGCTATGGTGTGCAATGTAAGTCTTTTAACTTCTCAAATTAATTTCTATGAAAGTTAAGCTTGTAAAGGCATGAACTGAAACGCGCCAGACTGAACTCGCGTTGTGAATGTATGCCGCGAGTGTTGTCGCGATTACCTCAGCTCTCATCACTCGTGCAGTTAGTGCTCAGTGCTGTGATACTCGCGCGGTGACTCACTCATTATATTGAACAGACACGTTCAGTTTTTAATTGTTGTGTCTTCTCTAACTCAGTCACTGTAATCAAGTTGGTGACGTTGGGGAATGGCACAGGGCAGCGAAGCATTCTGGGAATTGTAGTCTTTCATCCCCATGGGACAAAAATACATTTTCTGTCTTTTCTCAGTCTAGAAAGCACCAAATTCAAAAATCATTTCACATTTCTACTACATTGATGACCCAGTTTAAATACAGATTCATCTTCCCAGCGCTGAAGTACCCCTTTAACAGAGTTAATGCAGAGTTATTTTATATTTGATTATTCAATTTCTCTACCTGAATACTGTTCAGGTAAGAAGATTTAATAATGGTTTCATTTAATTTGTATGTTTGTTTTATTGTATTTATCTTATGCTTGTAACTTTTTTTTAAAATTATTTTCTATGCAGATTCACTCCCCAACAAAATCACCATTCTAGAACAGCCAATAAGAAAGATTAATTCTTTCCAGATACAGCTATTCAAGTCATCTGGTAAAACATGCATTTTTTTCCCCAATATTATGCAGCCCTAGTAGAAAGTGTGGGTGCATTTAATAGCATGTCTCTCTGTGTGTTTTTCACACCTGAAGTTCTCCTTCCCACCATCCTCCTGGGTTTTTCTTACGAATGAGAATAAGCTGGCCCGGTGCTAGGGTGAGCTGCTCCGCCCCGGTGGCTGTGTAAGGGGCGATCACCTGGGCAATCTCTGCACGCAGAAGCAAAACAGGTAAAAGGAGAGAAGTGCTGCCTGATCTCTAATAAAATGCAGTAATGGTCTAATTTTGGTATCTGAGTTCAGTTATGAAGGCCACAAAACTCATGCTTAATGTTTTTTTTTTTTTTTAGATAAACCTTCTCTCTTAGAAAATAACAAAGCAAACATGCAAATCATACTGTACAAGTTTTAATGAGCGAATGATAGCATGTAAGCACCAGCACCCACCTGGTTTTTTCCCTAAGCTTCCTGTTTTCCCAGCAGATCCCAAACCCTAGAAAATAAGTGGAAAGAATGCTATGGTTATACTGACCTATTCGGTTTAAAATCTTCCTTATTTTGACTACTATAACAACTTTTTTGCATGCAATTGTATGTATATATAGTGCTGTCAACGTTAATGCATGCGATTCATTTAAAGTCCTTAACACGTTAAAATAATTTAACGCAATTAACGGAAATAAATTACAGAAGTACGTGAAGCTGCACCATTAACGTAATTCTCGTCACGCAGTTAGATGATCTTAGAAGTCGGGAGTTTATCACAATCACACTGAGCATCTACATCACCTGTAAACCTGGTAGGAGGAAATTTCCATTCTAACTAACTCGATTCAGTGACCCAGCTTGCATTCATTCAAACAGTCCAAACTACCGCTAATGTAAAGAATGCCAGATTGATTACCTCTGATTCTTTAGGTTTGACATAATTTGACGGGAAGACACCGGTCTTCCCGCCCACAGTGCCAGTCCACCAATCACCTTCTTTCTTAGTGACTGTGATGACATCACCTTGTTGGAAGGTCAAGTCACCCTGCTCACTGCTTTCATATGTATACATGGCCACATACTCTGTGATAGACAAAAATCACACAAAGACTTTCAGACACAAAATTATTAAGAAGACAGAGGAAGAAACAGGTTATCCATCGAGTTGTCGCAGATATTCTGACCTTCTCCGAGATCTGTGGGTTTGTTTGGAGAGGGGCTGGGTCTCTTAACACTGGGAGGGCTGTCCGAAGAGCCAGACTCAATACTGAAACAGAAAAACAGCATTCATATACTCAACATTAGTCATGAAGAAAAAAACACCTAACCAAGCATTCACCATCACATTCTTTGGAACAAAAGCAAATAGGTACTTCACAATGGAGTCTAGATTAAGTAAATATAAATATCAAGAGTAACCTTCCTTTTTAATTAAACACCATGACTTAATTTCCTTCCATTTCTCGAAGGCTTCATGTTTATTAAAGAACATTACTTTTTCCTTGTGTTTATTATTGTTATGCTCGAAAAGTTATATATATACACACTCACCTAAAGGATTATTAGGAACAGCATACTAATACTGTTTGACCCCCTTTTGCCTTCAGAACTGCCTTAATTCTATGTGGCATTGATTCAAAAGCATGAAGCGTGGCATTGACTGAAAGCATTCTTTAGAAATGTTGGCCCATATTGATAGGATAGCATCTTGCAGTTGATTGAGATTTGTGGGATGCACATCGAAGGTATGAAGCTCCTGTTCCACCACATCCCAAAGATGCTTTATTGGGTTGAGATCTGGTGACTGTGGGGGCCATGCTCAAAAAAACCCATTTGAAATGATTTGAGTTTTGTGACATCCTGCTGGAAGTAGCCATCAGAGGATGGGTACATGGTGGTCATAAAGTGATGGACATGGTCAGAATCAATGCTCAGGTAGGCCGTGGCATTTAAACGATGCCCAATTGGCACTAAGGGACCTAAAGTGTGCCAAGAAAACATCCCCCACACCATTACACCACCACCACCGGCCTGCACAGTAGTAACAAGGCATGATGGATCGATGTTCTCACTCTGTTTACGCCAAATTCTGACTCTACCATCTGAATGTCTCAACAGAAATCGAGAATAATCAGACCAGGCAACATTTTTCCAGTCTTCAACAGTCCAATTTTGGTGAGCTCGTGCAAATTGTAGCCTCTTTTTCCCATTTGTAGTGGAGATGGGTGCTACCCAGCAGGGTCTTCTGCTGATGTAGCCCATCCGCCTCAAAGTTGTGTGTTGTGGCTTCACAAATGCTTTGCTACATACCTCGGTTGTAACGAGTGGTTATTTCATTTCAAGTTGTTCTTCTATCAGCTGAATCAGTCGGCCCATTCTCCTCTGACCTCTAGCATCAACAAGACATTTTCGCACACAGGACTGCCCCATACTGGATGTTTTTCTCTTTTCAGACCATTCTTTGTAAACCCTAGAAATGGTTGTGCATGAAAATCCCAGTAACTGAGCAGATTGTGAAATACTCAGACCGGCCCATCTGGCACCTACAACCATGCCACGCTCAAAACTGCTTAAATCACCTTTCTTTCCCAGTCGGACACTCAGTTTGGAGGTCAGGAGATTGTCTTGACCAGGACCACACCCCTAAATGTATTGAAGCAACTGCCATGTGATTGGTTGATTAGATAATTTCATTAATGAGAAACTGAACAGGTGTTCCTAATAATCCTTTAGGTGAGTGTAAAATCTATACTATTTTTCAGACACATTCACTGAAAACTGAAATAAACATTTTAATAGGCTAATTCATTGAATTTAGGCATCAATATTGGCTGATGAACTACCCCCTAAAAAAAAAAAAAAAAGTCAATAACCAATATAATAATGATATAATCGCACAGATACGAACCTCATCGATTTCCGGACAGGCCCGGAGATGAGTTTGACATAAGATTTTGGGAACCAGCCTCTCTGCCCTTGTACCTCTCCAAACCACCACATATCCTGCTGCTCCAATACAGTGATCACGTCATTTTTGTTAAAGTTTAGGTGATTGTCTTTCTTGGCTCTCCATGGGTACAAAGCCTGTGCCTGCAGACCCTCCACCTTCTCACCCTAGAAATAAGGGAGCAAGTTTTCAAAAGGAAACCAATAAAAAGATCAGTAGTAATGCAATAAAATCCCAGTACCTAACTACATTCTTAAATTGCCCATATTTAGTTGGTTTCATCTATTACCTTTAACTGTGTGAAAAAAGCTGTTTGTTAATGTAAAAGCTCAAAATGCACAACAAATGGAGTTATTGTCTCCAAAAATAAATAATCGATTCGTCAGTAATTCCTGTCTTACATCTTGTATTAAACTACGTAGGTTTGTAAATAATAATGCCAGCATATGGTCTTCATTTGCTACCTTTAAACATCTACTTTGAGCAGCCCTCAAACACTTTAGTTGTAGCTGAGACCTGGAAGAGTTTAATTCATTTAGTCAACATGTCGAGAATACACTTTTTTGTGCTGTGAAAGCAAATCCAGTTTGCATGCACTTCCAAAGGATGAGGACTCAGGCTCAAATTGATACAGAAAACAGACTTCTTTGTTATTGTTTGTATTACTGTGTATACAAGCACTGAGGAAGCGTCCAGATTAAAAACTGTAAGAAATTAGCTGTAAATTTATTTAAGTATTTAAGACGGCATCTCATATGCGTACCTGGCCGAGCACAGGTGAGGGTGAGGAACCGGAAAGCGTGGCAGGGGTGAAAGCAGAACGCTGTCTGATCTGTCCGCCACTGGGCACTGACAGGGACGGCTGAGTGGGCTGTGTTGGCCATGCATCCCATCCATCGCTGTCTTGCTTCTCCACAGCAGAATTAGATGGCCATCTTAAGTCACATGAGCACAGAATAAAAATTAATGCAGATAAACCTCAGGCATATTTAAATGGCTAAACTATTGAAAAACACTGAGAAATGTATCTGAAAATGTCTTTTCATGGAGAAACTACTTACGTAGTGCTGAAATCTGCCCAGTTACTGGATGTTGAGGAAGAGGAGGAGTTGGGACATGGAGGGGCAGGGGCTGAGGTGGGCGGGGCTGTGGATGCAGGCTCTATGGAGACTGGTGGCTGTATGGGTGTTGCTGAGGTCGATGAAGAAGCGGATGACATATGGGAACCCAATTTAGGGGTGGAACTAGAAGCAGCACTAGCCCTCAAACTAAGAGGAACTTCAGATTCGGGAATCTTCTCTGCATAATTGGCAGGGAACCAGCCGGTCTTCCCTTTAATCTCTCCTCCTAACCATCCAGGTTCACCTGTCTGCGACTCATCCACCTGACAAGAGAAAGCAAATGAGAGACATAGAATCAGGATGTGCAAGGACACCAAAAAATTATCTGAAATAAATGAATGATGAAGAATCACAGGGAACCACAGCATCTTCATTGCGATATACATCAGTGATCTGAACACAAACACAATAATCAAAATACACAGTGCACATTAAAATAAAGAACTCATGTTGATTTAATTGAAGAAATAGAATGGCTTCTCTGAGTGAATTAATGCCATACATAGCAAAGCCTCCGAAATCTTGCAAAAGACTCAATAGACACACATTATGATCTCTGTACAGGGTGTGTTTTAACCCAACACAGAAAATTATTAAGGACAAAGACAAACTAGAAACAAATACAAGTGCATGAAGTGCAGAAAACCTCAACTTACCCACTCTCCCTTCACCTTCAGGCAGAGTGAGCAAAGGGAGGACAGAGGCAGGGTCAGAGGTCAGTAAATGTGCACACTAACTGCACACGTGTATTCTCTCTCACACATGAAGCGGTAACAAATCTCACAAGCAAGCACACATCAGAACATAAAACACACACTCTCTAGGACTGGAACAAATACAAAATTTCCCAAAAAACTAGAATGTTATTAATAAATGTAAAGGCTATTCACAATACAACAAAATATGTTCATTATCTGTAAATATTTATTCTGACTAAGCTAATCTCTGTCTTTATACCTTTTTAAATGTATTATTCTTAACTGATGTCTTATATTTAAACTGTATATGTGTACTGTTAGCTTAAACACCAAGGTAAATGCCTTGTGTGTGCAAGTACACTGGGCAAGAAAGCCCTTTCTGATTCTCAATTAGTCTAAAATAACAGAAAACTATAATCTAATTAATATAGTATATAATATAAACCATTTAAAACTTAAAAAAAAAAAGATTTTCTCAATGATTTGAAAGAAGTCTCTTATGCTCACCAATACTGTATTTATGCAATCAAAATGCAGTAAATTCAGTAATATTGTGAAACATTACAATTTAAGATAACGTTTTTCTATTTTAATACATTTTAAAATGTAATTTATTTCTGTGATATCAAAGCTAAATTTTCAGCATCATTACTCCAGTCTTCAGTGTCACACGATCCTTTAGAAATCATTCTAATATGATGATTTGAGGCTCAAGAAACATTTCATATTATCAATGTTGAAATTATGCTGATTATTTTTGTGGAAAAACAAGATTTTTTTAAAAAACAAAAATCTTTCATAACTGCCACTTTTGATCAATTTAACTGGGCTTGTCGTTCCTTTCTAAAAAAGTCTTAATGACCCCAACTTTTGAAAAGTAGTGCGTCTATAATTATTAATAATTATTAAATAATAATATTAATAATAAATATTTTTTTAAATAATAGTTAATGAGTAGAATATTCATTAGTTGAAACCCTAATACACATATTGTTATTACAAAAGTGTGCATACACTTCCTAACAGTTGGCTTACCATCACTATGTCTCCAGGATGGATGGTGATCTCATCGTGGCTGCGAGCCTCAAAGGGATACAGTGCTCTATAGTAGACCACCTTTACCTTCTCCTGACTAAAACCAGACACTGGGATCTTATCTATAACACAAACACATGAGTTAAGTCGATTTATACAATTTAGGGTCAGCCTAACACGTCTCAAATTTGATAAATAAACAAAAAGCAGTAGCAAAAGTTATCCAATTCATGTCTGGTTCAAAATCTTGTTTTCTCTTACCTGCCATAGACCAGGGGGAGTGAGCCTGTAGTTTTCCCGGTTGCGGGTGCTGTGTGAAGAGTTTGGAGAGGTGATCCGGTATTTCGGCTCTGCTGTGGTTTTCCTCTTCACTAACTCGGCTCATCCAAGCCTGAGGCACAGGAGGAGTGGGAGCTTTACCCAGTCCATCGTCCCTCCATGCTGGAGACACAGCATCATCTGCCCCTGACAACCTGGAGGAAAGTAAGAGACAAAATAAATGCCAGTTGAAAAAGTTAAAGGGACAGTTTCCTGCAAAGAATAGCCATAGAAGAACATTAAATACCTAGACTCTTGTAATTCTGTGGACTTCCTATCATGTGACGGCTGGGTGATGTCAGCCTCCAGCTCCTTTTGTTTCTGCCTCTGTTGTTTGTTATGGATTTCTCTCAGCTCCTGCAATGCATGATGGGATATTGGAGGACAGGTAAGGGGGAATATAGGGGGTAACGGGGCTCTGTTTGCAGTCTCTCACATTCAGACACACTTGACACGTTCACAGCTGCGCCCTGCAAGTGCTGTCTGGACAATCAGATTTCTGACTATAGCTTATTTGTGATTGAAGTATTAAAGATGTCAGAAGTTTCTGCCGACTATTCCAAACTATTTCATACTTTCTGCTATCGCTAAACTTTTCAAATATTAAAAAAAGACACCGTAATAAAATAGCATATACACTTTGTGTGCTTGACTGTATGGTTTATGTAAATGTTTATAAATGGAAAATGATACAATTAAATAAAACTGATAAACATTTATATTTTAAAATTGTATGCATAAGTCGTACACTTGCATGGTACAAGGTGCAAACTGCATAGTGATTGTGTTCATGATGGCAGGCTGCAATACCTGCTTGATATCTTCACATGAAACACTGAAGTTCAAGAAAGGAAACATGGAAATCTCAAGAAAAGCGGACTGTGTTTTTAGCACCCCATTGGAAACACTGCTCCTTATGTAATGCCATACCATTCCAACAGTAAGCAAGCTCTTTAGAAAACACCGTCAGGACCCGGTAGAGGAGTCAGATGTTTTTTTTTTTTTTTTTTAAAGATTTTAATGACAGATCTGTTGATAGCATATTTGTACAGTATGCTGTTATGCTCTGGGATCTCTTATTGAAGCTACATTTCTGTTCAAGGTTTAATGTCCCATAAGCACAATTTACATGAGCAATCATGGAAAGATCACTGCAAGCGGTTTGGTAATAGAAAGACAGAGAGAGTTAGCCATTCGAGTGTAACACACACATATATATACACCAAAGCAGTGTCAAAGGAAGTGAGTGTTTAGATGTCATGAACCAGACGTGCAATTTCTAATGCATTTGTTAATTCACACACTGAAGGTCTGCTTGTGACACTTTTCTAGTTAATACCACCTACACTTTAATAATTTTATTTATTTATTTATTTTAAATGCAATTTTTCCTGGGCAAGTATATATAGCATATTCTTGATCACACCAAGACCAATGTAACTAAATTATACGAAAAAAAAAAAAAAAAAAAAAAAGTAATAATATAAACAAAATAAATTTTTTGTATGTACATTACACAATTCTGGAAACTTTAAAATGATGTTCTCCATTATGTAAGTTCTGTAACAGGAGCTAAGCTTTTCAAGAGAACAAAGAATGTATCCCCAAAAATTCATAATTTTGTTTTTGGAATTAAATGACGCACATGGCTTGGAAAAAAAGCAGCACGATCAAACGTAGGCGTTAATTACGCTGATCTAAGACAGCCTCAGATCAGTGTGCAAAAAGGAATAGCTTTCTAACAAAAACACGTGAAGGTTTAGAATAGCTACAGCGCTGCCTTTGATGGGCTTCTCAAAGGGAGCTGGAGGAGGTGCAGTGAGACACACGAGCAGGGGACATGGTGTAGGGGGAAATCAAAGGTCAGGGGGAGAGGGAGGGATGACCTGGAAGTAGAAGTGTATATGCTTCAAACAGGCCAGCAGTGCTGCGAGACAGTCCAACAGCACCTCGTCCACAGAGCTCCCTGACTGCAAGAGACACAGAGCCACCCATATGGTGACGGGTCAAAGGTCACACCACCATCATCATTGTCATCAACATCATTGATTGCACTCTGTACTAATGTGTACTCCGCTCTACCCAATGAAGAGCCTCTTAAAGTTAATAATCATTTTAAGTATAGAGCGGGAATCAAATGGACTAGACACAACATCTGAACCCAAGCGAAGCCGTTGCTCTGTTAATTAGTGCGAGCTACAGGCTTGGAAAAAAATGTATCTTCAAAATGTATATTTCAGGAATATTATCGATCAGGGCTCGACAATAAAGATGGACCTTTGACACAAGAGACTTAACATTTAAAAGGCACAATATGTAAGATTTTTGGATTAAAATATCCAAAAATTACTAGAAAATGTTATATTTATTGATTTGTGTGCTTGCATTATCCCAAATGTTACCAAGAATGTTTAAATCCAGAAAAAGAAAGAAGCAATTTTAACCAGGACACGGACAGTGTTTGTGCGTCATCTCATAACTGTTACCCACAGTTTTCGCTTTATTTTGTAGAAACCATGGAAACACAAAAGGCGCTTTAACATATTATGTGTTTCATTAGACAGGTGAGCAACTGTTTGGATACATTCATCGACAGAAAACTAATCGTGGTTATTTAGCTTAACACATTTAGTCTTAATTAAAACAAAATTTCTCTTCTTTTCAATACTCAGCAAGACAGTATTTTGACAAAACCTTGTGTGTATTTGACCATTGAAGCTTTTGTGACAGTCAGCTTTCTGCGTGTACAGTTATTATTGAACCTAATAATTTTTTTTCAACATTAACCAGCATATCCAAGCATTATTGTCTCACGTATGCATGTTTATTACACTGACGTGTCAATGATTTTATGAAGTACTGGACTTTTTGCAATTAATTGCTGTTAAATTTCAGACCATAATATTGTTTCCTGTGGTGGATATATTATGTAAATACATGTATGCCTTTTTAAAAGTATCTTTAAAAAGTTTATTTTTAAATCCAATGATTATTTAATTTATTAATTGTATATACTAATTATTATTATTGGTTGCTTTGTATTATTATTTTAGTCATCCATAATGCGACCGGGGAAAAATTCCGAGCAGATAAAATATCCTTATAGTTGAGCCCTGTTGATGGCTTAGTAAAGGGAAGTAGTCAAGACAAGACACAACTGGAAGTGTGCTACTCCAAATCCCCTTCATCAAGGGCAACAGAGAGCACAGTGCTGTGAGTAGAGGGTAATAGTTTGGTGGTGGTTATTTTTCAGGGGGGTTAACAGCATTTTCAGGTTGTCTACCTGTCGCCCCCTCTGCTCTTCAATTAGTAGCTCCGACTGCAGGTTCTCCATCTTGGCAGCGTGGGTCTGATAGAACAACCCCAAGGACTGTACCACCAGGGAGGATAAAGCGAAACAAGCCAGAACAAAGAGGGCCAGCAAAGCCATATAATCACGGTGGATGGGGAAGACGAGGGACAGGGTGACGGAGTGAGCAGCAGGCAGATACAGTGAGGAACAAGAGGAACAAGAGATTGTGTGTTGCTGTGAAAATACTTTTACTTTCTCTCTTACACACTCTCTCTCTCTTTCACTCATTCTGACTGAAGGCACATTAAGGCAAATTAAGAGTGTTCTATTGGTTTGATCAAATACATTGCATGCATGTTTGAGGTGGAAGGTTAATACCCTCTCAAAATGCACTCTCTTACTTCCTCTTTCATTCAAACAGACACACACAAGGCCCAAAAGTAACATTTTGCCTCTCCAGTCAAAGGTGAGTGACTTAAATAAATTAAAAAAGCACCTGAGCGTATGGCGCAGGTGTACATAGTGCGTCCGAATCCACTTTTGCTAGTTTAACGACGGCAAAAACTGTCTGTGTGCCAGGCACATGGTCCATAAGGATTTTACCTAGTCTCTTAATAAGTGTGTTTTGAGCATAATGTGCAATAAATCAATCATAGTCTCATCTCCCATTCGTTTTTTAAAGCCAGGAGCACTTGCATCATGGCGGATTCACTATTTACATAGCTGAAATTGCGAGTGGAAAAACGTAATGCTTATCCAGAGAGTAATCCTTTTCTATGTTTTATATTTAATAATTTTTGTGTGATGCTGCGCGTCCCTGTGTGTAATAAGCAGAGTGTACGCAGGTTGCGCATCCGCCTATAGGTGCACATTATTACTAACGCACCCTTTAAATAACAAAAACAATATTGCACCGTTGATTTTAGACTAGGTTTTTGTTAGTCAATGACACAGTCGTTTTCAGTTGCATCAAAACAGCAACAAGCCAAAAATGTGCCTGAACACACATTGTTTACAGACCAGCACACCCATCGGTGAACAGATTGGCGTGAGTGCATCTGCCATTTAAACAACGTGGCGCTGGGCGTGAAAATGATAACAGCATCGGGCTGAAACTAGCAAAAAAACACTTGCTTTGCACCTGACTTCACATTGCGCTCGGTGTATGATAGGACCCTAAATGTTTCAAAGACATTTAAACATTTTCATCACCTTATAACCCCAAACTTAAGTTACTTAATTTTATTCATTCACCAAAGACAATTTTTACTTGGATTTTGCACAAATGTTAATTTTGCACTGCACACACACAATGCAAAACATAAAAGTACTTGAACTTCTAAAACTGTCTGTATGTGAGTGTGTTTAAGTATTTCAGGGCTTCAGTACCTTCAGCTGTGTGTTGAAGGCGTCTATCTCCAATAGTTTGGAGCGTGTCTCCTTCTCCACAGCGTCCAGCTGTTCTCTCAGCTGCTGTTTAGTTGATTCCTTCATTTCAATGGCCCTCTGAAGACTGGACAGAGAGTCTCCTACAAAGTAGAAATAATCACAACTATTAAAGAGCATTTTTGAGATTTTAACATCCTCATGAACCATTCTGCAAAAAAGTAAAGTGTAAAGGCCCTTTCACACTGGACGCGATTTTGACGTGCGAATAATTCGCGAGATGTTTTTTCTTTTCGATCAGCTGTTTGTGTAATGAGCGCTTCCACACCGAACGCGAATGTGCTGCGGTGAAAAAACGACATTTATTTTTTTCGTTTCGATGTCGATTTTTTTTTACTCTAGCGGCGACAAAAACGGCTTCAACCAATCACATACAAGGAAACAAAAGGTGACGAAATGTCCAGTTGATGTCACGAGCTATTCACTCAACTTTAACCTTTGCCAGGCATGGCATTTCTCATGAGATTACAACTGTAAGCTGTACAGCTGCAGCTGTG
This sequence comes from Pseudorasbora parva, assembly GCF_024679245.1. NCBI lineage: Eukaryota > Metazoa > Chordata > Actinopteri > Cypriniformes > Gobionidae > Pseudorasbora > Pseudorasbora parva. The sequence continues at coordinate 15,582,544 of NC_090175.1, read as the reverse complement.
TTTGCCCACTGTATGCTACAGACAGCAATAACTTATAACCATTTATTAATAGCTGATTTTTTTCTAAACATTGTGTCCGCGAATATGGAGAGTGAACGTGTTGCCATCAGTACGTCTGTGGCACTGAAATGTTTACATTGTGACTCGACTGGAAACATCTGCTCGGATCGATTGATTCCCTGAAGTGCGCGGTTTGGCTCGTCAGATGCGCTGCCGTGCCGTCTCTGGAGGAGATCCTCAAATTGTCCCACATATTTTAGAAAGTAAGTGCTGAACCGGCCACGATAAAGTTTTAGCTACTGTACAAGATTAGTATCCTCCCTTTCAGACTCTGTTCTATAAGACTGGCTGCACCCAAAACCTTCTTCTCTGTCCTTTAAATAAAATGAAAAGCTCGTCTTCACTGAATGATGAAGTGCCCGTGTTTTCACAGCTGTCGCCGCGAATGTTTTGGAATGTTGGAGCTCTGAAACGTCGCAAATTCGTGTCGCGGCGATGTGAATGGTTTTGACGCGAAATATTCGCATGCGAAATATTCGCTTATTCGTTACGCTTTTTCGTTATGCGTCCGGTGTGAAAGGACCTTTATTCTTTACTCTTTTACACGGATGTAAACGAAAGCTTTATCCATCAATACAATCACCAAAAAAAATGAATAGTAATACTGTTCAAAAAATGCCTAATTCACCAATCTGATAATGTAGTTATGACTGATCATGACTGTTTTCAAGCCTCTGTGAACTAAGATGCAGTGTCGGATGTGACCAGTCTGCAAACTACTTTTACAGATTACAGTGAGTATAGTTCAATGTTTTCTTAAATGTTGCAAAAGCTTTATGTGGGCGTGCTGAGGGCGAGAACTTTTAACACACCTTGATTTGAGTGTCCTGAATTTCAAGCAGTTTGCAAAACAAATGTTGAGCTGATCATCAAGGTTACCTCAGCAATTTTGCAGAATTTGACAAACTTTGAAATAATAAATGGCAGAAGTTGCCAACACTAACTCCAAATCCAAACCGAATTGGTGAACTCCAATAATAATTTTTTTTACATAACAGTGCCCAAAGGTTTGGGTACAAACAGTGCATCTGTCCCATCAGCACAAAAAACACACCAAGTACTAGTGGCAGGTGTTTACAACAATAACTAGGTAACCACTCAGGGCAAGAAGTAACCAGTTTAACTGTTTAAAATGCATCATGCTTTTGTCACTTTGGACCATGTTTACTTTACAAGCACACAACGGCACTAGTATTTTTCTGCTGTGGATGTATTTTGTGCGCAAGTTCAGAGTCTGGAATACACTTTCCCTCCAATCAAATTCTGACATGAAACTCGGATTGCACCAAAAAACTCCAGTCTAGAGTTCTGGATCTTTACAGCAGGGTTGAAGAAAGTGTTCTTACTGTGCAGACTGTTCTGCTGAACCTGCTTCAGCTGGTCATTCAGACACAGTTTATCAGGAATCAACCGACTCAACCACTGCTGAGACTCCTAATGGATACAAAAGAAAAAAAAATATTTAAAAAAAATATTCACAAAACACTGATTACTTTGAAACACGAATGTACACAACAAGTTAAAACTGATATCTTATATGTATAGATTTAAAAAAAAAAAAAAAAAAAAAAAAAAAAAAAACAGATATAGTGTAAAACTCTTGTCTGCTTATGAGGGGTTTAAAATCCCTCTTCTCTTCCACACACTCACCCAAACTGGAGAGGAGAGACTTTTTTCACATAGTGTGAAGGCTGAAACACCGCTGATTATACTTTTGTATGAAGCCAAAGAAGAGAGAGATGAGGAAAGAGAAACGGGAAGAAGTGCACACCTGCAGCTGCTGTTGCAGGCTGGTGATCTCTGCAATGCGGAGCTCTCGTGTCTTATTGGTGCTCTCGATCTCGTGCCTCTGAGCCGAGAGACGGAAACGAATGTCCTGCAGTTTACCATCCAACTGAGACTTCTTATCATTCTAGATATGAGCCAAAAAGAACAACAGAAGTCAATCTTTTAAAATCAGTGATGCGCATATGGGGCCACTCAAATAAATGACCATTATTTTTGGTGCTGCTAATGTTGCAGAAGTCAACAATAGCAGCTTTACAATTAGTCAGACAATAAACATTGAAATGTAGAGAAGTGCATGTACCAAAGCCTCAAGTTCAAACTCAAGTGTTTTCTTGCGCGCTTTGAGGAGGACGATGTTCTCCTGTTCTCGGTTTCTCTGGGTGAGCAGCTCCTGTCTGCGTGTTCTCTCCCACTCTAACTGCCGCTGACGCTCCAGCTCCCGCTTAGCAGCCTGCGCAAACAAAACACAGTCAAAGGGTTACAGAGGCCGTCGGTAGTGCTTAAAGAAACACGCAGCTATTTTTGAAAATAGGCTAATTTCCAACCCCCCTAGAGTAAAACAGTTGAGTTTTACCATTTTCTAATCATTCAGCTGATCTCTGTATCTGGCGGTAGCAGTTTTACCATAGCTTAGTATAGATAATTGAATCTGATTAGACCGTTAGCATCTTGTGCAAAAAATGACCAAAGAGTTTCAATATTTTTCCTATATAAAACTTGACTCTTCTGTAGTTACATCGTGTACCAAGACTGACAGTAAAAATCAAGGAACTTTACTACTGTACCATGTGTGCAGCGGCGCAATTATATTACGCAGCACCTAAAAAATAGGCTAACTTCCGTCAACAAAACCAACGTAACAACCTGATTGCACAGGGAGCGTGCCTTGTAACCATGGAGACATTTCTGAGAGACGATTTAGAAGATATTTACTTTGGTGCAGATCCTGAGCTGTATCTATTTGAAACAGAATACACTGAAGATTAGGTTGTCAAGTTGGTTATGTTGACGGAAGTTAGCCTATTTGCAGGCACTGCATAATATTATTGCGCCACTGCAATCATGACGACCGCAAAGTTCCTTGATTATTATGCAGAAATTAGTCGTCGGTTTTAGTACAAGATGTAGCTACAGAAGAGTCACGTTTAAAATAGGAAAAATATTGAAATTGGTATATTTTTTTTGAGTGAGATGCTAACAGTCTAATAAGATTCAATGATGTATGCTAAGCTATGCTAAAAGTGCTACCGTCAGACCCAGAGATCAGCTGAACAGATTCAAAAGTGGTAAAACTGTTCAACTGAGTTGGAAAATGAGCCTATTTTCAAATTAGTGGCGTGTTCCTTAAACATTCACTGAATTTTTTAACTCACCTCTCTTCTCTCGATCTCCTTGCGCCTTTCCTCCTCCCTCTGTCGCTCCAGCTCTCTCTGTCTCTCCAGTTGTTTGTCCAACTCCTGCTGTCTGCGTCTCTCCTGCTCTAGTCGTTCTCTTTCCTTCCTTTCTTGCTCCTCTCTCTCCAGCGTTGCCAGTCGCTCCTGCTCTTTCCTCTGCTGCTCGAGCAATGCCTGCCGACGCTTCTCCAGCTCCAGGTTCCCACGCTCAAAGTTCTCTCGTTTCTTATCCTCGAATGTGACTAAGGGGAGGAATGGACATCATTTTAAGATATTTATGTAAACCATTTAAATGTTGACATGTAGCAATCTTTGACCCCCATTTTAAACCTAGCATTAACATGTAAATAGTGTTAGGATTGGGATTAGCGAAACCAATTTCAGAGGTGGTCATGATAGGTTCTGACCACATTCACTGAAAATGAATACATGCCAATGCAGTTTTGTTAACCATAAACAACTATGCAAATAATATGTAAAAGTTTGCACTACACATAAAAGATTAACTCTCACTTTGACAGGTTGGGTTGTAAATTTTCCATCATGCTCTACTTTTAGTATGTCTTCTGATCTGGTCAAATAAAAGAACAATATCTCATGAATTATTCCACTGGACTATACTTGGAATTTCTATTTCTTCCTCTCGAGATCCTCAATTATATCTCTCACAGGATGCCTTTATGGAAGCTTCAAAAATTCTTTCAGCCATTTTCTTCACTTCTATTGCCTATTAGCATCACTTACAGTGTAATGTTTGCAAAGTAGGTAAAAGTAAACCAGAAACCTGATATTTTATTAGCCAAAATGAGGGAAAGCACTCAGAATTATCCGTCAATATTTTTAAAGTCTTTAAATGGTGGAACATTTACAATTAACGCCACCTCTGTGGCATTTTCCTTTTTGTCTCTGTAAGTGGTATCGGATCTCACAAAACATTGCATTGGAAGGCGTAAATGCAATTTAAAGAGTTAAATCCGGTTAGAGAGTATTCAGATGCAAAAGGCATCAATTCAAGATGCCAAAAAGGGGGGGTGTGATCTTGTCATTGGAGACCACAAATAGTTTATCAGTGGTCAGTATTTACTCTTGTCCCCTGACCTGGAAGTTTTTTCTCTGCCTCTTTCTCCTCCTCCTCAGGCTCCTCCTGGGATCGTGGGTCTATCGAGTGTATACTGGTCACAGACACACCACTACCAGAACGCATTCTCCTACAAAAACAGGAAAGTAATCAAGTGCATGTACATATAGAACATTCTTGTGCAACCTAACCTCTAAATCTAACAATTTACATTGTTATTAGACTTTTTAACTATTAACTTTCAATTAAACTAGCACAAAATTTGAAGTTGATAATTGACAAAACCTCTGAAAAAGAAGAGAAGTGAAAATGTAGTTTTCTGCCTTCAGTAAAGTCTCTCACCTGAATGTTGGAGGTATGAGGTCAGGGGGCAGTAAAGGGGGAAGGGGCAGACCAGACATGGCCATGTCAATCAAGTGCATGGCCAGAATAAACTCTTCCGCAGTCAACTTTCCGTCCTGATCTATATCTGACAGATTCCTATACAGATAAATGAGTAGATGTTATATGGAGTCAAACCAACAATTTATCTTTCCTGTCCACATGTGCCCAAGTCACCAGAGACGGATGTTAACATCAAGTGTAAACGGGGCCCTAGGCGATACAAAGATCCCAAGAACAGAAATTGGATGCATTCATTACAATAACCAGACACCAATCCCTTATGTCTACACTGATCCCCATCTCAGAACTTTGTTTGAGTTTTAAATGAGAGACAGAAACACAATATGAAAAATGTGTTGGATCCGCACCAGATGGTGGCCAGCTGAGCCTGTGGTAGACTGGACTGCATTAGAATAGTTCTGGCTTGTGGACCTGAGGCAGAAAAGAAAGAGAATGGAAACAGAAGTGAAAGAGAGAGTTGAGTATGTTGATTCAGCAGCCTCTGTTTCCTCTAAGTAATCACTGTGACTCATCACTAAAACATTGAGCTTGGCAAATACACTGAATTAAAAACTAGATTATTACATTTTCTAAAGAAAATATGGACAAAACAGAAGATAATTAGAAAATGTAATAAAAAAAGCAAATGTAAAAATAAAAAACTATAATAACATTGTTAAACATACGGTTATGTAGTGTATAAACGAGATATTTAAATAAGATGTGAGCAAGGCTACCCAGAGCCTAGTCTTGGTCTCAGATTTCATTCCCATGGACAGTTGGCAGAACGTCTGATGCATATGGCACACGATATTTCAAACACTTCAGGAGTTTGGAAGAAGTCATCTGATTGGATGAATTCTACAGAATTTCCAAGAGACATGTTGCATTCTTTAAGTGTCTGCCTGGAAATAAAGCTATCGTTACGCCAAACCCCCTTGACGGAAGAAGAAAGTTGTCATGTTCACAGCGGTGACAATGAGCGCTTATCAGGATCAACTAAATGCTGGATTGTAGGGGCATTGCAGTTACATTTTTACGGCCCTAAACATGACGTGTAAGAAAACAAACCGTAATTGGTTGCTTCACATGTCAGTCAGATGGCCTCTGGACTTTCCATTGAAAGTTGCTATGGCTATTCGAGACCACCCAGAACCAAACAACTAAAGTGTTTCATTGTGTGACGCTTGTCATGTGTCTTTCTTTGTGTGTCCATACCTGTGAGATAACCACTCATCATTTTGTCATGGCTGTTGAAGAGTTGGCGGTACTTGAGCCGAGAGGACTGAGGCACGGCCCAGTCAGTGGGCGGAGGAGCTGCTGGAGCACTAGAGAGACAATGTTTTTGTTAACATTTATGAAATGTCTGTTAATACAATGTACATATATATGTGTGTGTGTGTGTGTGTGTGTGTGTGTGTGTGTGTGTGTGTGTGTGTGTGTGTGTGTGTGTACCTGGGTGCCTCTACAGACTGGCCCTTCTGTAGCTTGATACTGGAACGATTGAACGAAGAGGTTTTGTTGAGAGCGGCAGCTGAGATAAAGAGACAAAACACCCATGAATTATCTTGCCAAAATAAATAAACTGCATGGGCTAGTCTGGGTAGTGTGAATGTGTATATTACCTGGATGCGTAAATCCACTAATGGGTTGCATCATAGCGGGTGCTCCGTTGGCTAGGGATGGAAGGGGTGGCGTCACCGATGCTACCAGTGGAGGAGACACGCCTGGCACTCCTGGAGGCAGAGGGGGCAGGGGCATGGGAGGCACAGCTGGCAGGCCAGGCATTGCACCCATACTGGGCATCCCTGCAGACGGCAATCAAAGACATATTGACTTATTTTATAATAAATTATAGCATTTTTTTAATAGAATAAAATAATGGGACATTATGGCCATATCCTAATTATGTTGATGTACTGCTTTAAATTTACTTAATGAGCGACTATAATTTTTTTAAAGGACTGAACCAGAATCTAAGACAGTCCTGAACAAGGTACTTATTTTCTTGGTCCTAATTTTTAAGTTAGATACATAAAAATGGTCTATTTCATTGGTCTAATTTAAATAGAAAAAAATAAGACTGATTACCCCTTAGTTAACTGCTAGTTGCTCAAAGTAGTTCTTTAGACACAGTTTTAACTTAGTGGGTAAGTTTATCCACTTTTCTGAAGAGTTTAGCTGAACCTGATCAAACTCACCGGTCTGTAGTTTTCCAGTAACCCTGAAGAACTTATCTTGTTGATTAGCTTGTTATGGTTGAAGCTAAACACTGCAGGAAAGTGGACCTTGAGGGCCAGAGTTTCCCACCCCTGATCTAGCATACAGTCTTTTCTAATGTAGTCCTGATCTATACAATGTCTGATCTGAATCAGTCATTCGCAACATAATGTATGTATACATGTAGTATTTCTCTTTTCCCTCTCATTAACTGTTATTCTTGAAGAACATGCAGAATAAGAGTTGCCTAAATTAAATGTAATATATCAACAATTCCTCTTTCATCAGAATTAAAGAAGAAATAAGAGAGGAAATATCTTATCCAGTATGGAGAGCCTTTGAATATTTGTGTTGGACATGGGTGGGGCCTTTAAGTCAAAACGTCTGAGAACCACTGGTCTAAATGGTCTTGGACTAAGATTTGATTTGTCCCAATAAGTTAAGCCATCAAAATGAGAGTATTTTGTTACCAAATGGAGGCTGCGGGGGTATGGAGATGGGCTGCTGCTTCATGGAGGGGGGCAATGAAGGCGGGAGGGGGTGACCCTGCAACTTCAGTTTTATCAGCTTCATTGCGATGGAAAATTCAAGCATGTCCATCTTCCCATCGTTGTTCATGTCGGCCAGAGCCCTGTGAAACATTAGGGTGATTTTGTGTTACATTTTATGATATTAAGCAAATTTTTACTGCATTATTTTTCAATAGTGTAATGTTTGCTACCCTGGTTTTGTTTCTTTGTGTATGACCCTGTGCGCCGTCTATATCAGTACCGGTCATTTTTTAATTTTTTTTTTTATGTCTCACCAATCTCTCCAAGGCTGCCTTTATTTTATATAAAATACAGTAAAAACAGTAATACTGTGAAATATTATTACATATTAAATGAACTGGTTTCTTTTGTAATATATTTTAAAATGTAATTTATTTCTGTGAAGGCAGAGCTCATTTTTCAGCATTATTACTCCAGTCTTCAGTGTCACATGATCCTTCAGAATGGCTTCATGCTAAAGAAACACTTTTGTGCTGTTTAATATTTATGAGGAAATTGTTTCCCAGGATTCTTTGAACATAACGTTCAAAATAACAGCAACTATTATTATAAATATAACTTTTTTTGTAACATTTATTAATTTCATACTGTGTCTTTTTTGATCAATTTAATGTGCCTTTGGAAAATTAAAAGTTTTGAATGGCAGAATATCATGATTTCCAGCTAAAGCGGTTTTCAACGTTGACAATAATAAGAAATGATCTTAGAATGATTTCTGAAAGACCATGTGACACTGAAGATTAAAAAAAGGCCTGCTAAAAATTCAGTTTTGCCATCTCAGGAATAAATTACATTTTAAATGAATCTATGCTTTATTGACATGCCACTTACTGTATGATGAAAATTGTGGTTTTCTACTGTGTACCACCTGTATTATTATGTTGGTTATCAGTATGTTTTTTAAAAACACAGATGTAGGTATATTAATCTTATAAATTGTAATGAAATATATGGTTATAAGCTATAAAATATAAAAGCTGTTATATTTTATATATATTTTTCAGTGAATTTCTGGCAACAACAGCTGCTAGTTTTTTTTTACTGTACATTTAACGGGATATTCTTTACAGTAGATTGCAATTATTGGCCAGTAGCACATAATGGATTGTGAAAGTAGTGCTCTGGGATTATGAATGTATGTAACACAGGAATTGTACCATATCTGGGCCAGGATGGGGGGAGGTAGACCTGACTGCAGAAAGAAATTCCTTGCCTGATCACCTACAGAGAAAGAGGAAGGGAAAATAATGAAATTAGTATGCTTAAGTGTATATCTTGTCAACAAACATGTTCAGGGTTTATTGACCGCACTTGAGTGACATTGCCCTATGGGGCGAGTGATCTGCTGGCTACAGCTTGAGTAAGAAAATTTAGTGTGCTCATATGTTATCTAACCTATCAAGCTGACTTCCTGCTCTCATGACAGCCTATACTGATGATAAACTCAGCCCGGATAACCTACATCTTCACTTTTACAACCTACCAACCAACACCGCAATGAGACGTGAATGTGAGAGGTTGTGCCTCTGCTGTGTTAAAAGCAAAATTATGTAGTGGCTTTGATGACCTTTTCACTTTCCTCTAAACAGTTTCCCTCTTGACAACAGGTGTTTTCTTCAGCGCGCGCACACACACACACACACACACACACACACACACACACACACACACACACACACACACACACACACACACACACACACACACACACACATGTTGGTCTATGTGGTTTACAGGGACTCTCCATAGGCGTAATGGTTTTTATACTGTACAAACCGTATTTTCTATCCCCTTACACTGCCCCTGCCCCTAAACCTACCCATCACAGGAAACATTCTGCATTTTTACTTTCTCAAAAATACATCATTTAGTATGTTTTTAAGGCCATTTGAATTATGAGGACATTTGATATGTCCTCATAAACCACATTTATAGTGTAATACCAGTGTAATACCCATGTAGTTATACAAATTTGTGTCCTCATAAACCACATAAACAGGCTCACACACACACACACACACACACACACACACACACACACACACACAGCCTTTATACTCTCAGAGCCAAAAACAGACTCAATCTCCGTTCCTGTCTGCCTGTTGGCCACTCACAATTTCAGCCTTCCTTCAGTCAACACAAAGAGGCTCTTTGAGATCCACTGGTCAACAGGAAACTCACAAGTACCATCTCTTCAGTAGACATCCAAAGTCCAGCTGGGACAAGCTGGTTTTACTGCTCGAGTCTTGTGATTTTGATTGGCCCTTTGGAGGTTAATTTGACATGTGTCTACACCGCACAAACATATTATGAAGTTTGTTTTGTGTACAATGAACATTGATTTCAATGCAATATATGAACAGTTTGGCTAGAAAACATGTTCCAAAATTTTCCTCAGACTGGCAAAATATTTTTAAAGAAAGTCCAGTGAGACAGACTGCTTTCTATAACAGGAACAAACATGTCAAAGTGTCCACTAGAGACTCCGAAAACAAACAGCCTCAGCAAAGATGACAGAGAAATGACCCTTTCTGCAACATGCCACACCCTGATCTGTTTCCTTCTCTGTATTTTTCCTCTCTCGTTGATTCTGTTAACATTATACACTGTCACCTCACAACTGAAACTTTTACTACATATTAGCAGGGAATCAGACCAGCATTGCGCAAACGTTTACACAAGCATTAGATGTTTGCTCTTCTGACTAAAAGTAAACTTGGGATGGTTTGTCTGTTTCATCTGAGGAGGTACTGTGACTGATATTAACAGTTCTCTGATTGTTTTTTTAATAGTACTTTAAGGGATGGGACACACCAAGCTGACAGTTGGTTGAGCATAAGTTGCGCGGCAGTTTTTGTGGTGTGTTCTGCCCCGGCGGCTTTAGTTCCAGTCGATTGAGCATGTTTATTTAATAATCTGATTGGCAATTCGGCATTGCAAACCAATGTAGGAGAAGAACAACTAAAGTGGCAATCCCAAGCAACAAAGACAAGAGGGTGCACAAAAGTGGCACTTATAAATGTACCTATATCTTTTTTTTCCAATATGTGAATATTTACAACATATGTAGCCTATTTACTTTAAGTGAAACAAACTGATCAGCTTGATTCATATTCAAAACGTTAAGCTAGCACTGCCCTATTTATGGTTTGTATATTTCGTATGGTTTGTATATATCCATGGAATTTTTATTAGCATGGTGGATGTGTTTAAAAAAAGAATGATGGGAAAGTGGTAGTTGCTTTTGTTTTTCTGTTTTCACTTAATTTGCTCCATCTCTCTGTGTCTGTGTATCCTACAGAGAAATAATAGGCATACAAATCTGACTACCACAAGTCTTTGACTGACTGCACAGCTTGTGGTCATTTGCAATGGCACAGAACTCAAAGGATTTCTTCCCATATTTCAGAGAGCATCAAACTCCAAAAGGGTTTTGGCAAACATCAGCACTAATGAGAGTTCTTTACTTTTCTCATAGCAAGAAAACCAGTGGTGATTACCTGTGATGAAGCCAGCAGGTGTGGGGGTCAAACTGTGGAACTGCTGGTCATATTTGGCTCTCTCGTCCACAGATATAACCCATGTATCCGACCCCCCTACAGAGACAAACAATCATCAGCATCATGATTAAACGTGTTCAATCTGCTAACATTTTCATTAAGCAGAGGTCACAGCTAAACACAAAACAATTCTTACTGACATTATTGTGTAAAAAAACAACCCTGAGAAAATCCAGAGTCATATACGGTGTAATCTAGTATTCAAAATCTACCATAACAGGGTCAAAAATTAACACATGCAGAAGAAAATGAGAGTAAAAATCAGCATTGGGGAGTATATAGCTGGTAATATTTTTATGAATTCTAGCAATACAGTGTTGTGAGAAGATGAACGTGAATGACGCTTGGGACAGTTAACAGGCCAGTGCTGCATAGGCCTTGCTAACTGAAACGTTCAAGCGCAAAAAGAATCCTCGTAAACATTGTCAGTTTTTGTCTTAAGTGAGCATAAACAGTTGAGAACGAAAACGTGTATCAGTATATTGCACCTGTGCATTAGCTCTTAAAGTATCCTAATATATAGGCTATCTGCTGCCAACAATGTCCTTGATGTTAATCAAACAACAAAAGACACACAAAAAACACTCAATGCCCCTGACTTAATAATTTTTATAACTTTAATAAGAATTAATCTATGTTTAATTTTTACAGTGAAGACTGTTATTTTACATTTGATAACTTAAAATGTCTGTACCTGAAAATTGTGAAATTAAAAAATGTAAAATGTTGTTGTCATAACTTTCAGTCAAATGTCCAGGCACCAACCAGGCATGGCAAAAGTTACTTTTAGGTCCTAACCTTAAACAAAGAGTTTTGAAATTTTGTAAAACCTAAAAAAGAAATAAAATTACTCAATTAAAAACAAAAGGACAGACTAAATGTTAACCGGTATGAGGAAAAACACGTTTACTCATCTGAACATGGTAATTACATTAGATTAATAGATTACTCTCATTATTGATGGCTTTATCTATTAGTTATTCCAGCTCTAGATAATATCATGATGCATAATAATTATATTTAAAAAGTTAATCATTTGAATGACTTGAATGATTTCAATGTATATAAATAACCCACATTAAAACATAAATGAAACGCACATATAAAAGCCAAAGTGACAACAGTTGTGAGGGTGTTTCTCTTCTATTCAAAGACTCTTTCAGACATTCACTGACTCACTTGAATTAATTCTCTCTTCCTCCCTTTCTCTCCCAAACACACACTGCACTTCATACACACATCCAACCACCTTCAATCACAAACACACGCGTGTCAGTCAGTCATTCGAGGCATCAACTCACCTCCGAAGGGCGTGGGAAACTGAGCCATGGTTCAGTCCGTCAGCTGCCGTCCAGCCTCAAACTCCTGCAAAACAACACAAAGAAACCTTGAGCTTTCATTCTAACGTTTAAGATTTTTAATGTTCATATTTCATATAATCTAGTAGTGCTCTAAACATTTATCAGCACTGTGTATGCACACACATTTAATCACGTCTTCTTAAAATGAAATATGTGCAAATAACTACACGGACACAGCGGAACGTCTAATCATGAACGCGATGACATTATTTGGGATTGGATTATTCTGATACACCGAAGACAATGATGAAGACGTCCGGAAATTCAAAGATCAATGGGCAAAAAAGTAACTATATATTTTTTCAGCGCTTGCATCTCCCCGTTATGGTAAGAGGCGGGACCTTTCCGGGCAAAGCGCGCTAAGCTGCTGTCCAATCACAACACGGGAAGCGCTGGCCCAATCAGAACCCGTTTTAGCTGTTTCTGAAGGAGGGACTTCATAGAACAAGGAAATCATCAGGCCGTTTTTAGGACAGAGGAAACAACGCTGTACAGATAAGTAAATTGTGTGAAAAATACTGTGTTTTTTTACACGCGAAACATGAATTCATGTTATATTGCACACTGTAAACATAATCAAAGCTTCGAAAACACACAGGAACGGAACCTTTAAGAGACTAGTGCTATTATTGGTTGTTGTCTCTACACAGCATCATTTTGTGGGGTTTTGCAAACCTGCATTAATTCTAGTGTGGAATTTTTCTACTGCAGTATTTCCTCTCTCAGTCAGTAGAAAATGTGGTTAACAGTAACACCCGGTCATGCATGGGGAAAAAAAATACCGTCATATACCGCAAAACCAGTAATATTTTTAAAAATACCATGATCTAAATTTTTGGTCATACCGCCCAGCAAAACGTTCATGCCCTCAACCTCTAAGAAACAACACAAAGAAACAAGACACGGCTCATCGCCCTGAAACGCAAAGTCACTTGTTTTAAACAAAGAAGAAGAGACATTTGAGTGAATCGCTTTTGACCTTCAGGAAACTTCCTGTGAGAGGAAGGACAAAGACACACAACTCTCCACAAATAAATTCCCGCTTTCTCATTAAGGGCACTTTTACATGACAAGAAATGTGCTAAAAAATGTAATTGAAACTTTTTTTGTGTATAGACCACAACAAAACGAACATCAAAACGACACTCTTCACTCGACTCAAACTTCATTGTTTTCAAAACTTTGTGCTTTTTAGGCCCCCAAAATGCCATTATTAAAATTAAGCCAAAATATCCCAGAAATGGTTGTTGTTAAGTCATTTGAAGCAAGAGTCTGTGCAGTAGTAATTCTGAAGTGGAGCCACAGTATCACAGTCCAGCCCATACTCCCACAGTCTCAATCAAAAGAACTGCAGTCAATCATGAAGTTACACCCCTTTTTATGAATTCAAATAACTAACTAAAACCAAACTTATTGAAAACACCTTTGAACATGATGAGAACTACTTAGTGAGAGAAAGCTTCAGAAAAAAAAGTTAAGTATAATTGGATTATTTAGTTTGGCTCACTTCCCATTTAATTACATGGAGAGGGTAGGGGTGTGACTTGTCACTGGTCTCACGCTTCAATACGAGTACGATTATCATGTCAGCGATTCAGTTCGATATCATGATGTATCACAAGGCATTGCATTCTCAATTTTCAATATTAATGCACATGGCGATATTTTTGCCAATTGAATACAAGCAGTCAGATATATGAACTCCTTTTTTATTTTATCTTCTCTAAGAAAAAGCACAAAAAAACTAAAAGGGATACTTCACCGCTTTTTCATATTAAACTATGTTATTCCCTTAACTAAGACGAGTTGATACATACCTCTCTCGTCTCAGTGCGTGCACTTAATCGCTCTGACGCGGCGTGACGATCTGATAGCATTTAGCCTAGCCCACTAAGCCCAGTTCATTCACTATGGTACCATTCAGAGATCAAGTTAGAAGCGACCAAACACCTCCACGTTTTTCCTATTTAAATACAGTTACACGAATAGTTGAACGATCAAGAATGGTGACATAAAATAAAACATGCCGCTTTTCTAAGCAGATTAAAAAGGAGAACTATAATTTATGGCGGAATAGCACTTCTGAGAGTACTTCGACTCGGCGCAGTAAAAAGTCACGCCTGAAACATCCTCTCTCACATCTCCCCCTCCTGCTCTCATTTCTGTCAATAGGGGGAGGGGGAGATGAGAGGGAGTATTCCGCCATGCATTATAGTTCTCCTTTTTAAGCGATTAAGACCACGTACTATGACAAGAGAGGTATGTGTCAACTCGTCTTAGTTAAGGGAATAACATAGTTTAATATGAAAAAGCGGTGAAGTATCCCTTTAAGTCTGAACACAGCAAACAACAGGACCATTTAGAACTAACAGACACTAGTGAATACTAAAACAGCCAAGTAGTGCATTTAAGTTACAATAATGTTCATTGTAAATTTAAAGGGAATTCATTGTGACAGACTTCTTTGTGAGGATGTTAGTCATTAGTACAATAAACTTCATCAGAGGAATTCCATAGATGTACAATTTTATATTTATTACCAGCACCACAACCCACCAACTGTATATATATATATATATATATATATATATATATATATATATATATATATATATATATATATATATATATATATATACACACAAGGATTATTAGGAACACCATACTAATACAGTTTGACCCCCTTTCGCCTTCAGAACTGCCTTAATTCTACATGGCATTGATTCAACAAGGTGCTGAAAGCATTCTTTAGAAATGTTGGCCCGTATTGATAGGATAGCATCTTGCAGTTGATGGAGATTTGTGGGATGCACATCCAGGGCACGAAGCTCTCGTTCCACCACATCCCAAAGATGCTTTATTGGGTTGAGATCTGGTGACTGTGGGGGCCATTTTAGTACAGTCAACTCATTTTCATGTTCAAGAAACCAATTTAAAATGATTCGAGCTTTGTGGCATGGTGCATTATCCTGCTGGAAGTAGCTATCAGAGGATGAGTACATGGTGGTCATAAAGGGATGGATGAAGACTCATCAGACCAGGCAACATTTTTCAACATTTTTTTTCAACTGTCTAATTTTGGTGAGCTCGTGCAAATTGTAGCCTCTTTTTCCTATTTGTTGTGGAGATGAATGGTACCCGGAGGGGTCTTCTACTGTTGTAGCCCATATGCCTTAAGGTTGTGCGTGTTGTGGCTTCACAAATGCTTTGCTACATACCTCGGTTGTAACGAGTGGTTATTTCAGTTATTACAAGTTGTTCTTCTATCAGCTGAATCAGTCGGCCCATTCTTCTCTGACCTCTCGCATCAACAAGACATTTTCACCCACAGGACTGCCACATACTGGATGTTTTTCTCTTTTCACACCATTCTTTGTAAACCCTAGAAATGGTTGTGTGTGAAAATCCCAGTAACTGAGCAGATTGTGAAAAACTCAGACCGGCCCATCTGGCACCAATAACCATGCCATGCTCAAAATTGCTTAAATCACCTTTCTTTCCCATTCTGACATTCAGTTTGGAGTTCAGGAGATTGTCTCCTGAACTCCACCGACCAGGGCGGCAGTGGCTCAGTGGTTCATTTCGGTTGTCTATAAACCGGAAGGTTGGTGGTTCTATCCCTGGTTGCACCTGACCAATTGTTGAGGTGTCCTTGAGCAAGACACCTAACCCCAGCTGCTCCCGACGAGCTGGATTAAGTGGCATAGCTTACATGGCTGACATCGCCGTCGGTGTATGAATGGGTGAATGTGAGGAAAAAATGTAAAGCGCTTTGGATGGCCTTAG